>NC_090908.1:1223816-1389057 GCF_040956055.1 Brachionichthys hirsutus
TCCTAAACTGAGCCTGATGGATCATAAACTGAGCCTGATGGATCCTAAACTGAGCCTGATTGATCCTAAACTGATCATATGCTGCAGTAAATGTTTCCTGTCATGTTCTAATTTTTCTCCTGATACACAAACTGAAATAAAATGTGTGTTTCTCCTTCAGTCGGAGGACGCAGTTCTTGCAGCAGGTTCGCTCCGGCTCCGGGTCCATCTCTCCAGAGCCGCGTTTTGCGGGGAGCCGGTCCCCGCCGCTGGTTGATCCACTCCGGCTCTTCGTTCCGCCCGGAGCCGAGCTTGCTGCAGGGAGGAGCGGACGCAGCGCAGCAGCGCAGCGCAGCGCACACGCAGCCTGCGTTCACGGAAACGCGCACACGCAGCACTTTGCGACTTCCCCTGATGTTCTCCCGTCCGTGCAGCCCACGCACGGCTCCAGCGAGAAGACATCCACGCGTTCGGTGGGAACCGTTCCGGAAGCTGTTTGTTTCTGAGGAGCTGGGAACCTCTGCCCGGTCCAGGGATACCCCCCCCGACCCCCCCAATCGTTCCTGCGCAAAGAAAGACGTGCTCATAAACGCCACGCCGCATCTGTGGTAAGGTTGCAAGCTTCCTTCCTCTCTTCCAGGCATTGCAGGTTGTACTTTGTGTGTGTGTGTGTGTGTGTGTGTGTGGGGGGGGGGGGGGGCTCAGATCCAGCATCTCATCCTTTTGTATTTGCATCCTGAGGACCAGTCAGGCATCAGCTGCTGCTGCTGCTGCTGCTGTGACTCACACATGAAATAACCCTCAGATCATGACGTCAGCACCAAAGCCATGTGTCTCCGACCCCCCCCCCCCCCCCCCCCCAGTTATGCATTGTGTTGTGGAGCTCAGCTGGATGATGTAATGGTCACCGGTATTTTGAGCTCCTCGGCTTCCCCTCCTCTCCCGGGTTGAGAAAGATTCTCCACTCGCTGAAAGTCATCCAACTTCGGGTCGCTGCCCCCACCACCACGCTGCCCCCACCCCACCACGCTGCCCCCACCCCACCACGCTGCCCCCATCCCACCACGCTGCCCCCATCCCACCACGCTGCCCCACGCTGCCCCCACCACCACGCTGCCCCCACCCCACCACGCTGCCCCCATCCCACCACGCTGCCCCCATCCCACCACGCTGCCCCACGCTGCCCCCACCACCACGCTGCCCCCACCCCACCACGCTGCCCCCATCCCACCACGCTGCCCCCACCCCACCACGCTGCCCCCACCCCACCACGCTGCCCCCACCCCACCACGCTGCCCCCACCCCACCACGCTGCCCCCACCCCACCACGCTGCCCCCACCCCACCACGCTGCCCCCACCCCACCACGCTGCCCCCATCCCACCACGCTGCCCCCACCCCACCACGCTGCCCCCACGCTGCCCCCATCCCACCACGCTGCCCCCATCCCACCACGCTGCCCCCACCACCACGCTGCCCCCACCCCAAAACGCTGCCCCCATCCCACCACGCTGCCCCCATCCCACCACGCTGCCCCCATCCCACCACGCTGCCCCCATCCCACCACGCTGCCCCCATCCCACCACGCTGCCCCCATCCCACCACGCTGCCCTCATCCCACCACGCTGCCCCCATCCCACCACGCTGCCCCCATCCCACCACGCTGCCCTCATCCCACCACGCTGCCCCCATCCCACCACGCTGCCCCCATCCCACCACGCTGCCCCCATCCCACCACGCTGCCCCCACCCCACCACGCTGCCCCCACCCCACCACGCTGCCCCCACCCCACCACGCTGCCCCCACCCCACCACGCTGCCCCCATCCCACCACGCTGCCCCCACCCCACCACGCTGCCCCCATCCCACCACGCTGCCCCACGCTGCCCCCATCCCACCACGCTGCCCCCACCCCACCACGCTGCCCCCATCCCACCACGCTGCCCCCACCCCACCACGCTGCCCCCACCATGCTGCCCCCACCCCACCACGCTGCCCCCATCCCACCACGCTGCCCCCACCCCACCACGCTGCCCCCACCCCACTGAAGGTCAGCCAGTGACTTTGCAACACAAATATAAGAGACTTGAGAGCGTTTGTTGTCCGTCGCCGTATCAAATCGATTTTCTGACATGGTTCCGTCGTTCCGAGGTTCCTCGCTCAAATGCTCAAACACTTCGTTGGTAAATCCGGTGATGATGTGACGCGGTTTTCAGCCTCGGATGGTTTTAAGCTTTAGGAATCGTTCGTGACATTCATAACAGGAAGTCATCTCAAGACACTTTAAGGCATCGCAGGGAAAGACAGAACCCAACGTGACCCAAAAATGCAAGCGCTTTGGAGACGGAGGCAAGGAAGAACTTCCCTTTAACAGGCAGAAACCTTGAACAGAACCCAAGGCTCATAGTGGAAGGCCGTCTGTCTGGACCGGCTGGGTTGAGAGGGAGAGAGAGAGGGAGAGAGACATAGAGCAGGAGCAGACAAAAACATAACGTAACATGTAGGCTGCTGACTAGAGCTGCTATTTGAAGCTATAAATGCTAATGCTAGCGATATGGACAGCCACAGGTCCAGGTTCTGCAGCACCACGGACAGAAGGACCTGCAGACAGAGACAGACAGAGGGACAGAGAGAGGGCAAGACTGCAGGGAAGAGGGAGGGATTGTGAATAAAATGTTACTTTGTTTGATTTATATAAACATCAAAGACATCTGTGAATAAACAGGTTCCACCGAGATTTGAACTCGGACCGCTGGATTCAGAGTCCAGAGCGCTAACCATTACACCACGGAACCGGCCGACGTCTGGCGTCCGGCCACTTCGCTTTGTGGTTCACGTTACTGGAGCAGCTTGGGAGAACCCGGAGAACGCTGACGGGGAGAACATACAAACGCGGCACAGACAGGATTCGAACCCGCGACACGAAATAATGAGCGTGTTTTGATTCCGTCTCCCTGCCAGTCGGGTTCGGTGCAACGAAACGCACGGCGCTGAAGTTAGCGCCGCAGCAACAGGTTTCACTTCGCTTCTCTCCACGACCGTTCTGCTTGCGTTGGCATCTTTCCACGGCTTTAACGTTCTCACAGCTTCCTGCTGACGTCTTTAGCTCCCAGCGACTCCAGCTCACGCCCTCGGGCGGGCCGTGAGGTTTACGTTACAACCCCCCCCCCCCCCCCCCCGCTGTCTCTGATTGGGTCAAGGGGAGTGGATCTGTTAAATAGGTTAAGTGAACGGACTTAGAGCTTTGTGTTGCAGAAGCTTAGATCCCAGGATGCTGAGACAGAGGAGGGGTGATGACGGTGAGGGATCTGCATGGCAGCTTATAGCTGGGGGGGGGGGGCATGAGGGGCATCCCCGACATATGTTAGAACACATCCGGCGTTTTAACCCACAGATGAGTACGCAGCGTGCATCGACGTCTGTCCATCAAGAAGAATAAATAAAAAACAGAAATACAAAATGTTGATCACGTTACATTTGAAAGTGATCGCATCGATCTCGGACACGCGGCTTCCCTCCGATGCTCTGCGTTTCAGATGAACAGCGAGCCGTGAGGGTGAGAACGTCTCAGAGGATGCTCCTGATCCAGGAGGTGCGCTGAGGGAGGTCCACGGAGCCACCCGGCGCCCACCATGTCTCAACACCCCCAGCGAGGCCCGCTCAGCCGCGTGGTGAGCTCGGAGGAGAGGAGCGCCACGCAGCTCAGCAAGACCTCCACGCCTGTTCACAAGAGCGCCTCCTCCTCCTCCTCCTCCCAGCGCGACAGCCGGCAGGTAAAGGCCACGCCCCGGGGGCAGTTCATGTATAAAAAACAAACCGCAGACGCAGACTTTTGTTCTTTAGATCGTTAGTCAAGTTTCGTTTCATTTCTGTCTCAGCAACAACCCAGTGACCTCCCAACACTGAGACATCCCATAACGGCAGGTCACTTAAATGTCAGTGTGAAAAATAACATTTTTAATTCATATTCGGTATATAAATGTGACTTTATTTTGTGCTTACACCTTGCGCCCTTGCTTATAATATTATATACTGGATTGTAACTTTATTGCGCAGCATCCAGCGTCCTGGTTTCCTTTCAAATGTTAATCCGACTAGATCTGAGGAATCCACGAAGGCAGAGCAGCATCAATCGACCTTGCAGACGCATCCGAATCAGTGAGATCGGTTTTATTTCACAGTTTACGGGACAAGTGCTCAAACGTGACCCCTGCAGCCCCCCCACGCCAGCCCTCTTGATCTCACTGGGCCGCTTTGTCACCGAAACTGGAGCCTCTGACATCACAGCTTTTCCGTCGGCTCTGGGTGATGAATATTTCATGAGGGCAGGCGGATGCTCGGAGCGCCGCTGAGCTCGTGGCATTCTGGCACGCTGTGGAGGCGAGAGCCCAGCTTGCGTCCGTGGTTTTGGATTGACGGACTGCTGCCCCCCCCCCGGTCATTATTTCATTCTTATAAATGTCGCCTACTTTAGAGAAGAGGACTTAGAAGGAGAAAAGTTTCAGCGTTTCTTTTGCCAGACGCTCCATAATCTTTGATGAAGCGTAATCTGCGTCTTCCAGCTTCTGTCCTACCGGTCCTCTCTGAGAGTTTAACGAGACGCGGGGACAGCTGGACGAAGACATGGGAGCCTTTGTCCAGTAGATTTCCTTTTCATTGTGGATGTTATACTCGAGAACAGCTTCGTTTGTCTCTGGAGGAAGCTTGATAGAAGTGAAGGGTGGGCGGTCTCCTCCTCTCAACTGGTGAAAGATAAAAATGCTGAAATAAGTCTCTAAATATACTTTAATATCGCGCTCCAGAAAGGTCTTGTGTGGAAACACGAGTCTGAACACACATTCTGAAGCTTCTCATTTTTACCACAATGTTCCTCACATAACATTTACATAGATTCTATATTTTTGGATTATTTTTTTTTTGGATTAGAATTTTAATCTTGACTGTAGAATAATAATCTGATCTGTCATTTTGGATCCCGGTGTGACGCTCACTTGATTTCACACTAAAAGAACTTCAAAAGTCAAAGTCAAAGTGGAAATTAAACCGTTCTATATTCATAAGCACTTTGTTATAAGTATAACATCAAAGTTCCTAAATGTTAGGGAGGAGCTGATGAAACTCGACACCTGGCGAAGCTTCACCTCTAAAACAGACTGAACAATTTATAAAAGAGCGTTAGCATCGTTCCTGCTTTCAAATATTCACTTTCCTGCAACCAGAATTATATAACTCTAAATATTAAGTTTACGTTGATATAAAATGCTCACTTTGGTAGTTTTATCTCAGATACACACTTGAGTAATCGTTTATTGAAACATTTTATTTGAGTATTTTATCCTGATTTTGTAAAAACAAGCCCGTTTAAAAATATATATAATTCTCATTAGCTCAAGAAAACAACCAACAAAATAAATATTCCTGCTAAAAATACTACCTAATCAACTTGATTAACTTGAAGCTACGTCCTCGGCCTCTAATTTTGAATGATTTTATTTGTCAGTGATTCAGTGTGTACTTACTCTAGATTTAGAACTCCCGTAACAGATGTACACGATTGTTCCGTTTCATTATACTCGTTACTATTGCGTTAAGTTTCAGGACATAAATTGAGATTAGTCGTGAGCTCCTCCAGCAGCAGAAGTCGGTCTCTGTAGCAGCAGCACGGAGGAACCCTTCGTCAGAAATGAGCTGCTGGTCCGATATTTATAGAACCAATTTAGCCTAAAGTGTCTCCAAGGAGTGGTTGTCCTCCCTGCAGCTGGGGGGGGGGGGGGCTTTAACTGTAAGAGTTTGATTCATTGCAGCATTAATAGATCAGTGAGGAGGAGCGCGTTCTACGAGGTGACACAGACGACTCTTGGATCCTCTCCGCTGATGAAACGAATGTATTTGTGTTTTTATGCTGTTACATATAGAGCCGCCCATAAGGGTGGGACACATGGAAAAAAACAAGTCGTGTCCTGGGAAAATATCCTTCGACGAAGGTGAAGTCGCCGAGGCGGACCGGCTCATTCAGCCTCAAAGCCTTCTGCAGTGGGATCAATGGACGTGAGCAGAGGCCAGGAAATCACTTCTGCTGAGTTCGGTGTGTTCTCCGGGTCCAATAACTAGAACAGGACGTTCTGTGGGTGATGGTAACGTTCCCTCGGTGGAGCCGGAGCCTGTGGACTGTTCCTGATTGTTTGGATCTCACATCCCTGAGCAGGAAGGTGCATTGAATTCCAATTCAGTGTGTCGTATTGCTTTGTGTCTTCGGAGAGGTGTGCAGTGAGGACACACAGGAGGTCTGTGAGGACATTCTCCCAGGCTGCTGCTGCTCCGGTGTGAAGGACGTTCTGAATGTCTGCCTTCCTCGCTCTGAGTGGAGAATTACAGGCTGCAAAGTTCCTCCTCTTCTCCAGCTGCACGGCCTCGAAAAGGAGGGGGGGGGGGGACAGACACGTGACCTCCTCGCAGGAGCGATCCGCCTGCACGGCCAATAGATTAAACAAGCAGCTGTCTCCTTCGGTTAAGCGTCCTGCAGGCAAAGGCCGGGCCAATTGTGTCGTGTTGCATTCTGGGAAATGTAGGTAATTACTGTGAGTTGCAGGTGGGTTTTAAAGATAGCAGGTCTCTGGCATCGTCCTTCTGCACATAATCTACATTCATATCGGGAATGTTTTTCGGATTAAAGATCAACGCATATTTGTGAAAGCGATTTTAGATTAGTATGAAAAGATATTTAAGCATAGTGTAAAGAGTTTTAACAGTTTATGGACATGATTAATGTTTATTCCCAGTTATAATTATAGCAATGCTTTAATGGATGTTATGTGTTCATGCAGAAGGATCCACTCACTGGTGCTCACAGGAGTAGCAGTTCAGTAGAGCCCAAAGGAACCGTTTAGAAATGCTAATTAAAGGACATTTGAACTCTCATGCTTCCTGTTTGAAACACAGACGTAACGTTTCTCGTGACAGAAAGTGTTTTGTTCCTCTTCTGGAGGCCTGTTTCTGACTGTCTTTTTATTCCTGTCTAGGAGGCAGATAGCTGGGAAATCATCGAGGGCCTGAGGATCGGTCAGAGCAACGTTCAGAGACCCGATAAACTCGAGGGCTTTATGTTGAAGAAGCGGAAATGGCCCCTGAAAGGCTGGCACAAGGTAAACGCCCCAGCAGGCCGAGACAGCAACCGCTTCTGTCGCTGGAATTCACTTTGAGAGAATAGCGTTTAACCGTTTCACGTCTGAGAGAAGTTCTCGTGCACGGCAGACTGCGTCACCTTCTGTTGGCCTCTGGCTCAAACAACCTGCACAGTTCCTCCGAGTGTAATTGCTGTTTTATCGAAACCTGAATCCTTGTTTGCGTTTCCAGAACCCATCCAAAGCCTTGCAGCTAATTATGAGATAATGAATAAGAACAATTATATAATCAGGTCTGATGTGTTTGACTTTCAGTGTCTGCCCTTCTCATTATTTAGCACACATTATGTTTGTGCGTTTTCTGCTCTGCAGCGTTTTTTTGTCCTGGACAACGGTATCCTGAAGTACTCCAAGTCCCCCGTTGATGTAAGCAACCGTGACTCGAACCCACAGGCGGCATCACCTCGGTGCAGCAGCGGGTCTTCAGCGCGCCGTGTCACTGTGCACAAAAGCACGAAATGGAATTGTAACACGAGAGAAAAGCTTCGGCA
Organism: Brachionichthys hirsutus; assembly: GCF_040956055.1. Taxonomy (NCBI): domain Eukaryota; kingdom Metazoa; phylum Chordata; class Actinopteri; order Lophiiformes; family Brachionichthyidae; genus Brachionichthys; species Brachionichthys hirsutus. The sequence continues at coordinate 1,231,466 of NC_090908.1, forward strand.
CTGCTTAGAATCCGCATGCACAGACGTGTGTCGGTCGTCAGGCCGTCGTCAGTTCCCGTCTTGTTAGCTGAAGTATCACTTCTTCTTCTTTTTACTTCATCATCAGAGATAATGTGTCATACATTTAGACCTACCGGGACCGTTCACATAAACGTAAATCAAAGGGCCCAAAAGAATTAACGGAATGATTTCTTTGACTTACCTCAGATCCAAAAGGGAAAACACCATGGCAGCATCGACGTCGGCCTCTCCGTCATGTCTGTCAAGAAGAGAGCGCGCCGCATCGACCTGGACACCGGGGAGCACATCTATCACCTGAAGGTAACGCAGATGGGCGCCATCAATAGCGCCACTTCGACCGGGATAAACAGGAGCCCAGTGGACGGCAGACTCACGGCTGCCTGTCTCGCCTCAGGTCAAGTCTCAGGACATTTTTGACGCTTGGGTGTCCAAGCTGCGTCATCACCGGCTTTACAGACAGAATGAGATTGTGCGTTCTCCCCGGGAGGCCACCATTCGAACGTTTCCTCCAGCAGCTGCCACCGACTCCGCCCCACCCGCCCCGGGTGTGGTGCGTGAAGCCAAGGTGAGTCCCGCTGCCCTCCCCCGTCATAACGAACTCCAACGTAAGGATTAGTTTCAGCTACCAATGGAAATACTTTTAGATTTGATGTTGATCTTTCAGCATTTTCTTCTGTCTGTCTTCAGTGTTTAAAGCTCAAACGTGAGCTCTAAGCGGAGTTCATTCCCTTTTTCGAGAGAGGTCACGGGAAATGAGAAGCGGCCGGGCTCTGTTTATGTTGAAAACTGGGAGAACGTACCAAAATATTATCCAGTGGCGAGGAATCAAGAATGTGTCTGCGTCGGTCACCCGAAATGAGAGACGATCTTACAGTCGGCATGAAAAGCGACCATTTTAATGAGGAGCCTAACGTGGTCCAATCAGGTCCAAAGGTTCCAGCGTTGCCCTCGAGTGACAATGAGGCACAGACTGACGATGGCACGGTGCGCACGCTGACGTGCATGTTTAGACTGACGGACCAAATGTCACCCCACCGCAGGCCAAACCAAGCAGCTTGCCGTGGCCCTCTGTGGCCCCCAGCCGACTGCCGGCCTCCTACAGCAACGGTCAGAGCAAGGTGGCTGCTTGGCTGCAGGAGTCAGAGGAGATGGACAAGTGTGCGGAAGGTGAGTGGGTCTTCCTCCTCGTCTTCCTCCTCATGCAGCGAGTAAAGTCCGTGTTCAGGGAGGCGGAAGGGCCGATGCTTGTCGTCCGCCCGACGCTGATTCCGTTTCACACGGCCGTGGATGTGGATTTTGTTTTCAGAGCTCGCACGGTGTCAGGCCAACCTGAGCGATCTCAGCCGGTTGCTGCAGAGTCTGGAGATTCTGCAAAGGACGCAATCGGTGCCCAATTTCACCGACATGCAGGTGAAAAGCATTGCAGCCTCACTTAAACGCACACACTCGTCCTCGTAAGCGTCTCGCTTCAGTGTCTGAGTGTTCGGCATCACTCGGGTAATGAGGGAGATTTGTCTTTCTAATTAAAGAGCCTTCATTACCTGTCTAGTCAAACGGGTTCTCATAAAGAGGAGTGGGCTGTATTTCTGGACGCCACACAGCCCAATCTTTTTGCAGCTCGTTTGTGGCACTGCTACTCGTTTGGTTTCCATTTCACTGCAGTTAATGAGTGCTTCTCTTTGTGTCTTCTGTTTGTTCTAATAACCACGTTTTGCATTTTGCTGCAAAGACCAATTGTGTTGAGTTGTCAAAGAAAGAAAAGCGCTTGAATAGAAGATGGAGAACAAAAAGTGTCGGCAAAGATGCAAAATTCCAGCTTCAGGTATCTTTTTTGATTTCTTCTTTGCCACATAGACGATCTATCAGGTCGCAATGAAAGGTTGAACACGACACCAGTCGTTAAAGACATGAACGTTTTTACCTGTTTTTTATTTGGTTGAGGCTCAATAAACAGATAATAAAATGAAGAGCGGGTTTGCTGCTGATCAGAGGTCTGTTTCCTCTGTGAGTCTCTTTGTCTATTAAATGAACAAGTGTGAAAAGTGGAAAGCCCGCCCACTGCTCTCTTTATTGTTTTAAGATGCACAAACAGACAAAACCGCTTCAGCTTTTTATCAGCCTCTTCTTGGTGTGTGATTTGTGATGTGTGATTTGTGATCTGTGATTTATGATCTGTGATCTGTGATCTGTGATTTGTGATCTGTGATTTGTGATCTGTGATCTGTGATGTGTGATATGTGTGATGTGTGATGTGTGATTTGTGATCTGTGATGTGTGATTTGTGATCTGTGATGTGTGATCTGTGATTTATGATCTGTGATCTGTGATTTGTGATCTGTGATCTGTGATTTGTGATCTGTGATGTGTGATTTGTGATCTGTGATGTGTGATCTGTGATGTGTGATCTGTGATGTGTGATGTGTGATTTGTGATCTGTGATGTGTGATGTGTGATGTGTGATTTGTGATGTGTGATTTGTGATCTGTGATGTGTGATCTGTGATGTGTGATTTGTGATGTGTGATTTGTGATGTGTGATCTGTGATGTGTGATGTGTGATCTGTGATTTGTGATTTGTGATCTGTGATGTGTGATCTGTGATGTGTGATCTGTGATGTGTGATGTGTGATTTGTGATGTGTGATTTGTGATCTGTGATGTGTAATCTGTGATGTGTGATTTGTGATGTGTGATCTGTGATCTGTGATTTGTGATCTGTGATGTGTGATTTGTGATTTGTGATTTGTGATGTGTGATTTGTGATTTGTGATCTGTGATGTGTGATTTGTGATCTGTGATTTGTGATTTGTGATGTGTGATGTGTGATTTGTGATTTGTGATCTGTGATTTGTGATGTGTGATGTGTGATTTGTGATCTGTGATCTGTGATGTGTAATCTGTGATTTGTGATGTGTGATGTGTGATCTGTGATTTGTGATTTGTGATGTGTGATCTGTGATTTGTGATCTGTGATGTGTGATCTGTGATTTGTGATCTGTGATGTGTGATTTGTGATCTGTGATTTGTGATTTGTGATGTGTGATGTGTGACAGTCCGCGTTCGTTCCATCTTTGCTAAGCTTCCTTTATTTTGTGTGATTTATTAATCTGCTTCCTGACATGTCGTATTCATTCATGTTTTATAACTGAATATCCTTTAGTTGTAGGACGAACAATCTTTGATTTCTTCGTTCTTCATGGCATTAATAACTGAGGATCCTCTTTCAGGACAGTCCTGGGGACAGACTGTTAGGACAGACTGACATGGTTGTAATCCCCCTCCAGGTCCCTCTGTCTGCCAGCATGTCCCCGGTTCGCCTCCACTCGTCCAACCCCAACCTTTGTGCCGAGCTGGTGGACTTTCAGCCCCCCGTCTCCCGGCTGACAGACGGTGTGGAGTGCACCAGCGACTACAGCAAACTTCAGGAGGAATTCTGCACCATTGCACAGAAAGGTAGGCGGACTGGGAACCGAAGAGAAATGCTCTGTTTGATTCTGCTGCAACGTCCTCTGGGTTAGAAACCAGAAAGGAACACGCCGTCCTTTTGTCCCGTCTCTCTGCAGTCCACTCTCTGCTGAAGTCGGCCTTCAACACCGTGGCCATAGAGAAAGAAAAGATCAAGCAGGTTCTGTCTGACCAGGATCAGTCGGACCAGTCAGCCCAGATCAACACGCTCAGGAAGTCTCTGTCACAGGTAACGAGCTCCAACCTTTATCCATTTGTCATGTTAAGTGTGATGGTTTTTTTAATGTATTTACAGGATGGGGACATTACTGAGTAAATTAGTGCAGCAATCCGAGCGATGCGTCTCCCCTGAATTGAAACGGAAACCCATTTGGTCGTGTCCTGTTAGAAGCTGCGCTCTAAACGGCGGCCGTCTGGCGTGGAGACGACGGCGCAGACGAGCGATCAGAGAACGTCCGTCTTCTCTTCCCTCATTAATTGGCGAGACGGAGAAATGTGTGCTCTTCATTAGCTCTGCTCCTCGGGGCCGTCGGTCCACGCCAGTGATTTAATCGGGCCGGTCCTTTGCGAACGCTTCTATAATCTCTGAGGAATATTTCTTCTTCTTTTTGGCCTAAATTGGAGGCTTGTGATGATGATGATGGTGATGATGATGCGATCGGTTCTTATGTAAACTAGGTTAAAGTTTGTGGTGTTTTCTGTCATGAATAAATCTGACGGACGCCATCCATTGGATCAGAACAATAAAGTGACCCGTTAAATTGATCAGAATTTTAAGACTCATTTTGCAGATCCAGCCTTCAGACGCTTCTGCTTTCTTTGTTGCAGCCGAGAACCCGTGAAAGAATGACAGTAAAAAAGACGAGTATTCCGATAAGATGCCAATCCTTTAGTAGACCGTCAGACATTAGGTCTTTCTGTGTGCAGCTGCATGACAAAAGCAAAATAAGTCCGAGGATTTCTGCAGCAGTGCCTTACACACAGAAGGTCCTGGGTTCGGGTCCCAGCTGAGTTTCCTCTGGGTTCACGCTGCAGCTTTGGTTCTTCTCTCCTGACGGTCGGAGGCGGAAGCTGCTCATGACGGGAGGCGATCCGGTCTTACCGATGACTCGTATGAGTTATACTTCATTGATATCTTTTAGGCCCTGTCCCAAAATGCAGAGCTCCGTACCCGACTCGGCCGCATCCACTCTGAGTCTGCCGTGAACGAACAAGTGGTCAGCGTGAACGTCATCTCCACTCCGGATGAGGTAGGTCGCTGCGATCACGCCGCCGCCGTAAGGCGCCAAGCCCGCCCCGGGAGCCGTGTTTTCCTCCTGTGTATTGATTACTCTTCTATGTATTGATGGTCTTCCCCGTATGCTGTCACAGATTAGCTTAAAGGATTGTTATTCTCTGCGGAGCCTGACATGCAGGCGTTGATGCGTGCTGCAGCATGAACCCCGGTGGCTGCGGTTCTTCAACCTGTCCTCGTGTCATCATCTTTGCGTGTGTTTGCCTGCAGGCCGGGGAGCAGATGGGCATCCCTCTGACTCAGCAGGCCTCTAATGAGAGCCGACTCTCAATGTCAGAGTCTGTGTCCGAATTCTTTGATGCCCAGGAGGTGCTTCTGTCTGCCAGCTCATCGGAGAATGAGGTAAGACCGAGGGCCGTGACGAGAAGTGGATCAAGGGGAATGTGCTGCTGGACAAATAGATAGAAGTGAAGTCACTCACAAGAATGACGTGCACGTAATTCACTTTGGGATCTGGACATCTGCCGCATTTTGACCTTTTAAGTGAAATTGTACACTTTTGTGTTAAAATTCTAGAGTGAATCATTTTTCAAAAATGAGACAAAACAGATATTGTGATAATATCCTCGTTATTACTGGATAACAGCAGCCCTCCTCGATCTGAGCCTTTTGATTTGTGACTCCTAGCTTTGTCCGAGGCCGGTTGCACCACCTTTACCCCCCCCCCCCCCCCCCAGTGACTCTACAGAGACCTTAAGCATTAGAGCTCGCCAGCCCTGAACTGAACCTTATTATTGGCTTCCACCCCCGGCCTTCCTGCTCCGTTTGTAGGCCCATTCGCTGTAGCAGAGGTCATGACATTATTATACAGAAAACTACAATCTTCTCTACTGTGGCTTCATTTGCTGTACATGAAGTACAAAAATGCTGCAGTACTATGATTACTGCATTGGGACGGACAAGTGCTGCAACTTTTAAGCCGCTGGCAAACTGCAGTGGGTGTGTGTGTGTGCGTGTGCGTGTGCGTGTGCGTGTGCGTGTGTGTATGTGTGCGTGTGTGTATGTGTGCGTGTGTGTCCGCGTGTGCGTGTGTGCTGGACTCTACTGATGCTCTGCTCTCCACTCAGGGCTCAGACGACGAGTCATATGTCAGCGATGTTAGCGATAACATTTCGGAGGACAACGCCAGCGTGACAGACAGCATCTCCCGACAAAGTAGGTCCTGCGTCGCACACACACACACACACACACACACACACACACACCCCGGGACAGGAATGGGAAGCTGCTTTACCAATGTGGCAGAGGGCAGATGACTTTTATTGCTTCATGCTTCATTTTAGACGTTTGAATCAGATGTTTCAGTGATATTAGTTATATAATATCAGCGAGGTCAGTGGACAGAGTGGACAGTGAATGTCCTTAGAACATTGCTTTTATATTCTTTAGGGTAACTTAACAAGTTTATTCAACTTCATTTAATGTCTGTGATCTAAGGCTGAAACTTTACTGTGTATTTTCCCAAAATAAAAAAAAAGATCAACAGTTTGAATCAAAACAGTTTGTAAAAGTAAAGAACTCCATATTAAATTGGAGAGTTTGGCGAGTATTTATTGCTGCAGCTCGCGTCCCCGTTGTTCTCTAAAGGGTTAATGACTTTGATATGTCCGGTATGATGCTCTATTGAAATAAAGACTGTGCCTTCCCAGTGGCCAATGGAGACTTTGCTGGCAGCGCCTTCCGGAATGGCCGGCGCACCTGCCTCCTGGCGCCTTGTCCGGACACCAGCAACATAAACCTCTGGAACATCTTGAGGAACAACATCGGTAAAGACCTTTCCAAAGTATCCATGCCGGTTGAGCTCAACGAGCCGCTGAACACGCTGCAGCGCATGTGTGAGGAGCTGGAGTACAGCGAGCTGCTGGACAAGGCCGCCGAGACCGAGGATCCCTTCGAACGCATGGTAAAGAGGCAACGAGCACGCCAACGCGAGAGAACCTGGCAACCCGAGGCCACGCTCTGAGACGTAGCTCCATTACAGCCGTCTTTCTAATCGCACCCGATGCATGTTCTAAATCTGGCTGATGATGTTTTGACTCTCTGGCAGGTTCTTGTCGCTGCTTTCGCCATCTCAGGCTACTCGTCTACTTACTACAGAGCAGGAAGTAAGCCATTCAACCCCTTACTCGGAGAGACGTATGAATGTATTCGGGAAGACAAGGGCTTCAGGTTCTTCGCTGAGCAGGTAGGGCCGTGCACAGATGTGTGTTTTAGGTGCTAAATTGATTGATCTTGGATGTAGAAGCGTTTCCTTTTCACCGGAGACATTTTCCCAGCTGGTTGTTTCATCTCCGTAATGAGGTCAGCCTGTCTGCACGTGTTGCAGCGCGGCGTCTGCTCGGGCACCGATAGTGATGTGCGTGACGCACGTCAACAACGACAGCTGTCACACTGTTCATGTTTGATCCGGTCTCTCAGGTCAGCCACCACCCTCCGATCTCCGCCTGCCACTGCGAGTCGAAGAACTTCACCTTCTGGCAAGGTTGGTAACGTCCCTAATTAGTGGAGGCATCTAATTACGGGGGCTGTTTTAGCAGAGGAGGCGGCTTTTATCTCGAATAGACTTTGAAAATTCATATGCATGAATTTCTTGTGTCAAGATTTTTCATTTTTTCATTTCCAGTGTTGCTATTGTTGTTTTTTTACTGAATTGCTTTTCAGATATGAGATGGAAAAACAAGTTTTGGGGAAAATCGATGGAGATCTTACCAATTGGGACGGTGAATGTCATGATTCCCAGGTAACTTCCTGCTGCTCTGCTTAGAGATCAAACGTCAAACATGAAGTCATAGATAGATAGAATTAATTAGTATCTAGTTGTTGAATTAGATTCACACTCGTCCTTCCTCATCCGTCACAAACAGATTGAGATGTCGTCGTTGACAGAAGAAGATCTTTTCATCCCTCACGTTTAGCATCTTTTGTATTTCTAGGTTTGGAGATCACTATGAATGGAATAAAGTAACAACCTGCGTCCACAACATCCTCAGTGGGCGGCGGTGGATCGAGCACTACGGGGAGATCACCATCAGGAATATGAAGAGCAGCGCCTGCCTCTGCAAACTCACCTTTGTTAAGGTGAGGTGGCCTCAGAAATGGGTTTGGGTGTGATTGAAATGTTCAGCCCTTCCATCATTTCATCTGTATTTCAATGATAATTAGAACTTCTTCTTAAATGTGTTAAAGGGAAAGTACCGTCCTGTTATTTGTCTTCCAGGGAAACTACTGGAGTTCTAACGTGAACGAAGCTCAAGGATTTGTGATGGATCAAGAAGGGAAAGTGATCCGCAGACTCTTTGGAAAATGGCACGAGGGCCTTTACTGTGGCGTCCCGCCTTCTGCCAAATGCATCTGGAGGCCCGGTAAGAACTTGTCCTTCATGCATCCACAGCTGTTACATGTTACTCTATATTGGTCCAGTGGGTTTTTATGGGAGTTTTGGGGGCGTTTGAAAAACACAATTCCCAAAAATGAAAGTGTTGCCGAACGGAACTGACGTTTTCAGGGTTTTCTTTATGCCGTTTTCTTTCCTCGTCAGGCTCCATGCCCACAGACTATGAGCTGTACTATGGCTTCACCAGGTTTGCTATTGAACTCAATGAACTTTGCCCCGAGTTGAAAGATGTTCTGCCCCGGACGGATTCCCGATTCAGGCCTGATCAAAGGTGCGGCATCCGATCATAACGGCATCTCACAAATAAGAATCGAGCGCACACTGAATAAATGTGGGCCGTTTTGACTGAATGTGGTTTTGGGGCTTGCAGGTATTTAGAGGAGGCCAACTTGGAGATTGCAGCTTCTGAGAAGCAGCGCATTGAGGATCTGCAAAGAACGAGGAGGAAGTGGAGAGAGGAGAATGACATCAAGCAGGAGCCGTGCTTCTTCAAGTGAGCTCTAATGTGGACTCTCTCTCACACACACTCTCACACACACACACACACGTGGTTCCGGTTCAGAAATGTAGTCAACTGTCACGTGTTAGGTAGCTTACGCCGTTTTCCAGTGTTAAAAACGTGAGATCCACGTTTTCAGGCGGACTTGTTTGATCCTCTCCAGAGTTTGGTTGCGCTTTCACACCAGCCCAAACGGAGCGGATTATCCGAGAAAAGGAACTCTGGCCTGTTTGAAGGGGAGCAAACAGTGGCAGTGTGAAAGCACAGTAGCAATCAAAAGAAACCCAATCACAGGGAAGGATGGAAATGATGAGGGAAATTATCTCTGTAATTTAGATTGAAAAGTGAAATCATACTAATTTTCAGTTTTTAATCAGTTTCAAAACCTAAAGAATGACTTATTTATAGATTTTTTTTCTCTCGTATATGTTGAAAATTGTGATTTTATTTTATTTATTGCATCATTTAAACCTCCGTGCATGTTTAGCCGCCACGCTCTCCAGCTAGTCTCCGTCTCTACGCGGACGACATCACTTCCAGGTTTCACTTTTCTTTTCTTTTCTTTTCTTTCAGGAAGGGGCTTGATGCCAACCGCAGGGAGAGGTGGGTCTCCAACAACACGTACTGGGAGCTGCGCAAGAACCCTGGCTTCATAAATATGGACTACGCAGTACACCTGTGGTAGCTGGCGGATCCACATGTCGACGAGAAGGCCTTTACCTATGCACAATAACAAAGCATATTAACGAGGAGACATCCGTGTGCATGGGCTGCAGCTGGGGGAGGAAGCCATCGGGGTTCCACACAGACGTTGCTATGGAAACATTCTGTAGGATCTTTGTGCTCGTTGAAGTTGGGCTGTCAGGACAGCAATCGAACGGCTCCTACGTAGATCCTTCCTCAGCTCCTTCGACTTCTGTCCTTGCCTTAAAGACACTCCTGCAGCGTCACATCGTTTGATTTCTGACAGCAGTTTGGTTTAGACTAATCTGTGAAGTAGAACTTTTGGCTACTTGCTATACTGTGCATGTTTAGAGAGCAGCTTTCACAGGCGTATATCAACTGTTGTAGAAAAAAAAAGAGGTATTTTTGTAAAATATCTTAGAATTTAGCAACACAGCCGTATGTGAATTAGCAGATGTAATTTATTTTTGCCTTTTAATACTGTTGACTATGCGATAGCAGTTCTCTCTCGCTCTCTCTCTCGCTCTCTCTCGGGAAATAACTCTTGTAAAAACTCACATAACTTGAGTTGTGGAAACGGAGGATTCAAATGAGTCGTGTTTTGCTGTTGTGGACGTCGAGGACACATTTTCAACCTTTTACTAAACTCAACAGAGTCCAGAGGATTTATTAGAAGGTATTAGAGGGATAATCTGAACTTCACCAGCCCCCCCCCCTGTTGGCTAAATGTAAACATTAATAATTAATGTGTTATAAACGTGAATACGCACATAATGTTGTGGGTCTAAAACTCACACCAGGCACTCGATGTGGTATTAATATTAATATTATTATTATTATGGTGACAAAATCCACTTATAATTTAAATCCTTGTTGAAACTTTAAAAGACAAAATAATGTTTATAAATGATCAGAATGATCAATAAATTATCCAAATATATATCCTTTTTTTTGCAGCCAGCGTTCAGGCAGCTCTATAATGAAACACCAGAGTCACCTGCGGGCCGTCCCAACAACATGCAGGCTGAAGAACACTTTAAAATCCGGTGCATCTTTACAGACACGGATAAGAGATAAAAGCTGATCATTTACTGCTCTGATCTGAACTTCTGTAAAAAGCTTTAATGTTTTAACCTGTTGAGGTTTTAAGCGATAGAACATTTAATGCACAAAGTTAATGGAACATCTGTCCCCTACAGCTGCAGCTTTTATGACGCCCCGTCCCAAGTTGTCCCCCCGTTTGCCGTTTTAACAGCTTTGGACTAGATATTGTAGCACCTGTACGAATATTCGGTCATTCATGCAGAAAAGCATCGAAGGCTTGTTCCAGTTCAGCTTGTGTTCCTGCCGGAACCGGAGACGTCTTGAATCTAAATATGTAGAATGAAAACCATGTGAAGTACATCCATTGTGTACTCTGGTCGTATCCGGTCCTGTGTACATGACGCGCCAAAAACTACAACATGTCCTCTTAATGTATTTATTAAATGCTTTCCATTTTAATCCGATTACAAACGCAACGCTACAATTCGTCGGTTTTACTTGCGGTGCCTTAACGCATTTATCGATGCCTCGCAAACACACTCCTGGTGATGAAGCCACGCCCCTCATCACCTGCACACACGCTTCAGTCTCCGCCCACCTGCTGCAGGTGATCAATCACCGATACTTAAATTGTCGGATTTCATTGTGGACAAAATGACGCTGTGCAACATTTTTAAGCGAGAAGGTCGAACTGTAAAAAAGCTTGAAGGGCGTCCAGCACTGCTCTGATTTATTAATCAATACAAATGTATTAATCAATACAAACGTATTAATCAATATTGATTACAGTGATCATTGTAAATACAGCACATTTGAAGGATGGGTCATTGTCTTTTCTTTCCTCTTCCACTGAATCAGATCAGTTCTACGTGGAGACGGAGACGGTGATGTTTGGTACAGAATCAAACGCTCCTCCTCTGCTTTCTGGGTTGTTCTACCTGCATGTCAAGAAAACTCCCCCCCCCCCCCCCCCCCCCCCACACACACACACACACACACACACACACACAGACATTAGACCTTCGTGCGTTGCCGTTTTGGACTGGAGCTCCGGGTCAGCTCGTTTGTTTGTTTCACATTTATTTCCCCATAAATCCCTTCTAAAGTGCAATTTGAACAAAGGACATATCTCCCCGTGAACTCTGTGCGCGTCGCTCCATCGTGCTTGTTCTAATAAAAGAGCCAAACTGGTTTGTGTGTGAAACGCTGACAGGTGGGATGCTGTTGCCATGGAAATGATCTGGCTGCTTGGATTTGGGTTGTGTTCCCGATTATTTCAGATGTCTTGAAATGTTTTTGATGCGATCTGGAAAACATTTTTCTGACTTCAGTGAGAATTAAACCAACAAAATAAAAGCACACCCTGCTCTATATTGGGGGGGGGGTCACGACACGTGTCGATGATACGGTGGCTTCTGTTTACAGATGCTATTTATAATCGTTGACGTCCTGAAGTAACCTAAGAAAAGGGACCTCCACCAGCTGCGGTTCCATGGTGTAATGGTTAGCACTCTGGACTCTGAATCCAGCGATCCGAGTTCAAATCTCGGTGGAACCTGATTATTGTAGAATCACAGACGGTGACTTTTACATGCGGACCAGAACCGAGCTTCAACTGTCAAAACTTCAGAATCAGATTTTCATTTAGAATTCTTGAACTCCATGTTTCATTCCTTCCTTCCTTGAATCCTATGATCAGAATAGATGACTGAATAGATTTTCTGTACATTAAATTAAACCTTTCTTAAAAAAAAATCCAAAAAAATCCAAAAATGCAGCCCTCCATGTGAATGAAACATTTAAAATAAACTTCATATCTTAGGATAACTTGAAGAAATGTTAAGTATATATTTAAAACCAATTAATACATTGTTCTCCGATCAATATGTGCTTTATGCCCGTTTCTCTCTATAAGCCACACAGATCAATAAATAAAAGTCTCATATCTGATGGTTTTACATTCACTAACCAGGAAGAGTTGCAGCAATCTGTTGTCGATTAAACAGCCATTAATGAAAACCAGCACTCCTTTGCATTGACTTTTTATTTTTCTGATTCATAAAGATGTTTCTGCTTTTCCACAAGGATTCACTTCATAGAGAATAATTTAACTAATCATGATCATGTGAAGCACACACTGCAAAAAAAACACAGTTAATCAGGTAAAGGCAAATCAAAGAGGAAACATAAATAAAATCTCCACTAAAAAAAAACCTTCCTTCATAAATTTCATTTTTTCAAAATTTAAATGTCTTCTATTTACAGTCACAAACAGCTCGATATTTCTGCATGTACGCCTCGACTTCCTTTGTCCCCGGGCAGGAACTCTCAGTTCAGCCGACACGACGAAACAGGCGAAGCGAAGGTTGCCTTTATTTGATGGACGCCATGATCTTGACGTACTGGAGGGCGCCGTGCGCTGCGTCGTTGTGAGCGTTGCCGCAGGAGATTCCTGTGCCGTGACACACCGTCACCGGGTCGGTAGACAGCTCTGCCAGGCACTGGTAGCGGCCGTTCACCGTCAGCTCGTCTGCAAAACACAGACACACACTTCACATCGCAACAATTAAATAAAACCGGCATCAGGGAGGCCGTTCCAGCGATTCGTTAGCATCTTTACTGAATTCACCACATCACAACAAAGACTTTGATCTAGTCAAAGTGCGTCTTTAGTCATTCAGGGAAAACATTTGTTGACAGCGGAAAGGGATAGTCGTTGCTGTGACGACGGCCTTGAAGGTATTACGCAGTATCTTAAGTTAAAACGATTTATTCTCTTGTCTCTCCCCCCCCCCCGTAGCGTCAACACCGACGTGTCCTTTCTTACCGATGTCGAAGTATGTGACCTCGAATCCCTGCTCCTTGGCCACCTCCAGGAGCATCTGAATGTAATCGGTGTTGGGAATGCTCAGCGGCTTTCTCCTCAGCAAGGAGATCTTCTCCGCCATCGAATTCTTTAAGTTCTCAAGTCGGACACTTGGTTTAGGAGAAACCTGAGAAATGTCAGGTCAAGGAGAATTTATTTTATCTCCAAAATAAAGCCACTACCTCCAGAGGCATCAAGTATTTGCCGTACCCACGTGAATTCTGAGCAGCCCGGCAGACGTAGAAGTTTTGGTATCATTTTCTCTGCTGTTGCCCTTTTTGCTGCCTTTTTTGATTTTCCTGAAGCTGTAAAAAAAAAAAAAAAAAAATACGACATTAAGAAGGGCATGGACAACAGAGAACTAGCATGGCTTCAAAGCTTTCACACACACACCGTTCTCCGTGAGAGACTCCAGTCGACAGGTAACGGTGAATTCTCTCATGTGCGGCGGACCGGCCTCCATCAGAACCGTGTACTCAGGACGACGCCATCCTCTCTGCAAGGCCAGCTCCTGAAGGGGTTAAACATTATTTTATGTTCAATGAACACATGGCAAAGCAAAACGCCGCACGGCTGTGATTGACACACCTGCAGTCTTCCCACCGAGTTGGGGGGGCCGGTTGTTTCTGCTGCACCGTTACTCCCAGACTTCAGAGGCAGATTCCTGCAGGAAATCACACGAAGGCACGAATCACAGCCGCAGCAGCTCAACTCTCAAAGGCAGACACCCGGAATCAAAGGCAGACACCCCGGAATCAAAGGCAGACACCCGGGAATCAAAGGCAGACACCCGGGAATCAAAGGCAGACACCCCGGAATCAAAGGCAGACACCCGGGAATCAAAGGCAGACACCCCGGAATCAAAGGCAGACACCCCGGTAGTCAAAGGCAGACCCCCCGGAATCAAAGGCAGACACCCGGGAATCAAAGGCAGACACCCCGGAATCAAAGGCAGACACCCGGGAATCAAAGGCAGACACCCCGGAATCAAAGGCAGACACCGCTGAATCAAAGGCAGACACCCCGGAATCAAAGGCAGACACCCCGGAAGGGTTCAGCAAAGTCGACTTACAGCCTGCCTGCAGACTCATTCTTTTAAAATATCACTGGACTCCTGCTAAGGTCGAACTGACAGGGCCCGATTCTCTGGTTTGTTGTCATTTTAGACAAGCGTTTAAAGTTGAGAACCTTCAGCAGAACATCAGTGGAACAGTAGATCCATTCTGCCGGTGCCTTCAGCTCCACTCACACTGTTACAGCGTCTGTCGGTAGAAGTTTCAGGGCAGCATCTGCAGCCAGATGTTTAGCAGCTTTTTTACTGGAACCTTGGCCTGAAAACAACAACAACAACAACAACAACAACAACACAGCCATGTCAACATCACCGCAGAACGTTAAAAAAAAAACAATTCCAGGTGAGGGGGGGGGGGGGATGCAGCATAACCTAAAGCCCAACGAGGTGCTACCCTACAAAGTAAAGGTTACTGCTTCAGAGCATAATTACCCATCACCAATAAGCATTGCCAAAGAGTTATGTAAGTCTAAGTCGGGGGGGTGTAAATGACCTGTGCAGCACACATCTCGGATCGTCACGCTGAAGACGAAGCGGGGCTGGTGGTCCTCTCCCTCGGCCTTCTCCAGCGCGTACACCGGCAGGCTGCCCCGCTTGGTGCCGTATTCATGCAGGACTTGTATCGGCGTCTTCCTGAAGTTGGGGCTCTGAACTTCGTGTTTCATCGAGCTGCATTATTAAACGTACAGAAATCATCGCCCCTTTAACATCAACTTTAACCGGTTACTCTCAGACTTAGTATTTGGGGAGAATAACGACAGACATTTAAGATAAAGGTTTAGATAAAGATGAAACAGCCTCTAAAACATGCTAATTAAATAAGCTAACCTCGGCTCGGCGGTCGCGCTCATCGCTGGTGACTGAGACATGATGAAACGTAACAGACACGATATTATTATTGATCAAACATTTGTGTTATCACGAGAAACACATTAAAAAGTGCTCTAAGAAGAAAGAACACTGTTAAGAAGCTGACCCGGAGCAGCTTTCGGAACAACATCCGGGTCAACAGCGCGTCAACAGACTGTAGCGTTAAACTACTCCGCGCCCCCTGCTGGCTGTTTCATCCACGCGCATCACGTTTGGGTTGGATTTAGTGGGATTTATCACTGCGACAAAAGTATTGATATGTAAACTACGACAATTTAAAATAAAAGGGGAAAACATCAAAGACAACTCTACAGGATACTGACATTTTGTGTCCTTCTGAATTGGATTACAGATAAAGCACCAGGCAAAAATCAATGGCACCGAACTATACTTGAATATGTGTCTTTGGGTTATTTAACTAGCAAGCTGCACAATAGAGACGAAGTATTTCACAGAATTTGGGACCCCTTCATGACATACATTGGTCTGGACATTTCCACCATCTTTCTTAGAGGCATGATTTGAATTCAAGACAGTCCCATACGGACGCGTGTTTCCCAATGGTCATTCTAAGGAGCCGGAATGTTCTGTTCTGTTCTGTTTTTTGTTGTTGTCCTTTTTGCTTTTTTTCCCTTCTTTATTTATTTTATTTTCTATACTAAGAAAATGTCAATAAACATAATTTTGGAAAAAAATAATAATAGTTTTTTCAGCAAAAAATAAAAAAAAATAAAAAAGGGGGAGTCAGAAAATTCTTATTCTTATTCTTCTGATGCATCTCAGAGGGCTCCAAAGCATGGATTAGATGACATGGTTAGAGTCTGAAGGTTCTGTCCTCGACCTTTGATCGACCTCTGTCTTGAGTCACACGGTTGGTGTGACGTGTCTTTAACAATGAAACTGCACTCCGTGTTTTTATCAACAGACTCATCAGCAAACATAACCATTAGATGAAAAGACAACAGATAAAAATACTTTTAATCAGCATCTTCATCTCGTCTCCCTCAGTCCCTGCCTCTCAGTCTTGGGTTCACATATAGAGTAAACCACGGCTAAACACTACTGGACACGCTGTGTGTGTGTTAAAACAGCCAATTAGTGATAATGCGGTATATTTCATTTCATGGCTTTGTTTGAGGAGAAACGGGTGAGTGTGTCAGCTGAGTACATTTTAATACAACATAATGCAGGCCCGAAACTAAAAATGGTGAACACCGCAGTCAAAATTGGGTTAGAGTTAGGGTTACATCCATGTACTTTGTGGCCGAATGAACATCAACTACTGCAAAATGTCATTTCAGATTAATTAGTTGATCAAAGTGAGGCCCATAAGGTTAGAATTATTAAATACAAACCACTACTACAGTGGTTTAATTAAAAAAGACTTTAGTATTAGTATTTTATACCTCAGTGTTAATTATTTTTCATACTCTGGCCATCATAGGTGAAACAAATAAGTAAATTTAGGGAATTAGGTGAGTCAGTTTCTCGTTTTTGGTTATTTACCATTAAATGTACGTCACGGGTTGATAGAGCATTTGGATAGTCAGAAGGAAGAATCTACAGCCATGATAAAATAATTTATTATTCTTGAAATGAAAATAAAATAAAAACAACAAACAGGTCTGTCTTGGCACGAAACACATGTATGTCATTTAAATCAACAAAACTCAATATTTATCAGTGGCAAAGAAATCAAAACTGCATTTTTGCACTGTGCAGAGCCTGTTTAATTTCATTGCATCACCATGACAATGACAACAAAGTGCTATTCTATTCTATTCTCTATAAAAGCAATAAATATTGAAATAATGTGAATTATTTGTGGTAGTGTGCGCTTGAGTCCGCCTTGGTCCTCAAGTCTTGATGCGTCCTTTGCGGTGAACTCTGACTCTGAGCCACGCCTGGGAGTTTGATCCTGAGCGGTTCAATTCAAAGGATTCTATAAAGCACACGCGCGCGCGCGCACACACACACACACACACACACACACACACACACACACACACACACATGTATCAGTGTGTTTATCTGCGGAGCCTCAAACCTTAGTGACTAAACTTCATTACTTTGTGTCACATCGTATCAATAATCCAACAGAACCGCAAAGCAAAACCATGTTTTAAAATGTAACCAAAGCACAATCACACTTATTTATTAATTATTCTCATTCATTTAGATGTATTTTCACCCCAGAGAGGAAAAGTGCTCAGATATTGTATCATAGAAAGTACTGCATTCTCTGTAAACACCGTTATGCCTCAAAATGTCAACTTATTTGTACCTTTTTCAAACAGTCAGAAATAACAATAACAACAATATTATTAATAATAATAATAATAATAATAATAATAATGGACACTTACTGTCAGTGATAAGGGAACGCACAGCGGTGACGTGTCTCCGCCCCAAGCCGTGGCTCCTGGACACCACGCAGTCCAGGTAAAGGTCCCAGAAGACCCGGGCCAGGTCCCAGAACAGCGCCGTGTGTTTGCCGTCATCGGAGGACCTGAGGGACACCATCAGGTCCCAGAAGGCGGGCACCGTGTCAGCGATCCTCGGGGAGCGCATCTCCAGCAGCGTGGCCGAGGAGGAGTCCCAGCAGCGCGGGTTCCCCCGGGGCGCAGCCAGGGGGTCCACGGGACGCGGCTTCTGGTCCTGATGCGGGGCGGCCCACACGCAGCCCAGCACAAACACCGTGGCCGCGGGTAGATGGAGGAGCACCGCGGCCATCTGCGGAGGAGCCGGTGGGATTAGAACCTCTGAGGAACTTCTGAACTTTAGGCCTGTTCCGAACCCAGTCGGTGTTCTGCCATTCCATGCAGATGAGAGTAATATTCAAATAATGTAGTATAAGTACAAACCAGGTAGGCTACTTTGCATAAAAGAAACGTACTTACCCGTAGGGGGGGGGGGGGGGGGGGTTGCTGGGATGAGTATCTGTCTGGAGTGACGTCAGAGCCGCGCTCTGATTCATGTGTGTGTGTGTGTTGTTGTTGTTGTTGTGTGTGTGTGTGTGTGTGTGTGTGTGTTGTTGTTGTTGTGTGTGTGTGTGTGTGTGCATTTATGTGTTGGAATATTCCATCAGAGCTTTTCTTCTATCTTAACTTTTTAAAAACGATCATGTTCATAAAAGCAGGTAAATTAAAGTTATGAATCAATGAAATTAGATTTTCTTTGTTTTAGCATCGAACTCGTGTTTAATATGCATTTGTTGCAAAATAAAATAAAGTACAAGATCTCTTGGTAACAAAAATAAATGATGGTATTTAAGAACGACTTCTCAAGAATAATGCCTTATCTATAAGGACAATGCTGAAATATTTGTCTTAGAATTAGAAGTAAATTGTTAACTTTTATTTTATTTTATTAATAAAACGTCACGAATTAGTGACTAAAACGGTCTTACTTCCTGTTTTGGTTCCGGGCTCAGTCATGAACACTTAAAGCTGAGTTTCCATGCTTTTACTGAAATGTCACCTGCACACCTGATCTCAAACACAATTACTTTCGCAGCAAGAGGCCGGCACTAAATTGCCTCGATGGGTTTCTGACTCAGCCATTCATTCTTCTGACGATGCAAAGAAGCAGACTTGAAATGCTAAGCGTAAATTATAACTCTTAAATGATTACCATTTATTCTGTGAAACAACATTCAAGTTGGAACAGACTGGAAGTGAGGCTGGATGGTTACAGAATATGATCGTTAACTCTGTAAGAACCGGAACAAACCATAAAACCCCCGGGGCAGTTGCCAGGGGGGGTAGGAAAGATGGTGGAAGAGCCAGAGGAGACCAAGTTCATTCAGTCATTCATTCATTCATTCATCTTCTGAAAGGCTTTGTCCGTTACCGGGTCGCGCTGGAGCCTATGTCAGCATTCAACGGACGAGAGGCGGCGTACACCCTGGACAAGCCGCCAGTTCATCACAGTTCACACTCACACCTGTGGACAATTTAGTGTCACCAGGTTACCTAATTTGCATGTTTTTGGTGGGAGGAAGCTGGAGAACCCGGAGAGAACCCACGCAGACACGGGGAGAACATGCAAACGCCTCACAGAAAGGCCACAAGTCGGATCGGAACCTGACCACTGTTATTTAATAACGGTAAGTCGGTAAGGAACGGTCACACCTGAACACTGTCTGTTGAAGGTGGGTGCATTTAAAATAGCATTTGAGAAGAGAGGCTGAACAAATCAGATCGTGGCAGCTAAAGGTAGACAAAGACAAAGTAATGAACGAATAATCATAATAGATCATTTAAAAGAAACGTTGTCGCTACAAGTATCATCATGGAGTAATAGTAATAGTAATAGTGCAGGAATAATAATAAGCAAAACTCTCCAGTCTCAGCAGAGTCATCAGCCGCCGCCGCCATCACTATTACTGTCTGGCTTCCAGAATGAAGCATCATCACGCTGCTTACGCAAGGATACAGATCATCAGAAATAAGATAACTAATGATAACCATCATCATCGTCATCATCGTCATCATCACAGGGACATCATGTACGCTTTTCCTCTGACACATTATTTTGCTGTTAATACATTTAAGCGTTTTGGAATTTATTCTCAAAGATTTGTTACCATAATTTTGTGTGATTCACAAATGTCTCATTTTGTATATTGTGGATCAAACATAAAAAGCCGATCAATAAGTAATTGTTTATCATCTCCGCGTCAATTCCGTCTGATTTTCAGGGAAGATTTGTCAAATAAAAACACAGAAATCCGCGTGTAAAATTAGTCAGTAGTTTATTCATCAGTCAAAATGTATGATGCAGTGAGAGCCAGACAATGATTAACATGGAGTATTACAACAAGGCCAGTGCTACGGCAGCACCTGGAACACACCAACTATCAGCTGGACGGGAAATAATAGCCCTGCACAAGGAAGGTGCGGTTCTCCCTCACCATGTGCAGGCACCAGAACATTGTGTTTGTGTCTGTGGCTAAAAATATCAGATGAAAAACACATTTAAAGGATTTTATGCTCCACAAATGTAAAAGGACGCTCTCCTTGCTTTTCGTTGGAAATATTATTCTAGTTTTTTTAATTGTATTTTTTCATTATTCACCCATTCATAGCCTGCCGATGCTGAAACTGAGAGAACCTAGACCTGGAAGTGACCTAATCAAAGATCAACAAATTAGCATAAGCTTTATACTAACCAGTAATTCCACGTCAACACTGATCCTTATTATCCATTTTGTGCAATATGTCTTTGCATAGTAAATAAAAGTTGAATGTTTTCCTCGTTGACATGCACCTACCTTTTCGTAGCGTATTTTTCTTGCAAATTTGGGGACTCCCATAAAAAGTTATAAGTCCACAATTGTGATTGCATGCAGCGTTTCTCGTAGAGCTGAGCTTCTACTTAGAGTTTATGCAAAAGAGCAAGAGTTTAAGCCAGTATAGTGGGTGTTGATGAGGACTGTTATGCGAGACCTGGTTGGACAGACCGTGTCCTCAGCAGCAGCAGAGGCACCGCTGGCTGCAGACAGAGGGGAAAGTGCTCTGTGTGCAACAACATCCATACTGTATGTTAAGGTGATGGGTTCTTTGGCTTCTGAGTCACTGTTGAGGATATTTCAGGGGGAAATTTCTGTGAATCTGACATGACATCAGTCTGAATCCCTCCAGAACTGACTCATCCACAACCCTAGCCTGACCTTTGACCTCTGCCCGGACAATCATCGGAGGCTATGCAGTGTGCAAATACAATTTTGGCCAAAAACACAATTGCAGTTGCCAAAAACACCCGCTATACACAATAAGATAAAAGACATCCGTCCTTGTAAAATGTGTCCTTGCTGCCGAACCCGAAGCCTTTATTTATCTACATCTCGCGAGGTGAAATCCGCTGACCTCTCATGCTGCCTCCTCCATCATCCACAGCAACCTAAACGTCTTTATCGGCTTTCCGGCGTTAACCAGACGACCTCAGATTTATCCCTTTGCATGTTTTCTGAAGTATATTCAAAGCTTTCGTAGCCGTGCAGAGCCCTGCAGAAAGGTTCTTCATGCCAGGGGGGGCTAGCAAGCAGCACACTTTGTGCGGATGATCATGCCAGGTGAGGGAGTGGTGTGGGTTCCGCCTGAACGCCTGTGCACTGGCACTAAAGGATGGAAGAGGAGCCGTGCCACGCTCGGGAGCAGGGCGGTCGGATGGATTCGTTAGAAGCGTGAGCTGGATTTGAAAAGGCTGCATTTCTATTGTTAACTATGATGGAGTTTCTTCAAATGTTCGCTGTGGGTTTTTTTCTTCTTCAAGTAAATCTAATGCCAAAGATTAGAAGCAATAAGTGCAGTCCAGCTGTCAGGTAGCCAAAAAAGGAAGCCTCGGAGGAGTCCAGCTGCGGTTGCCGTCTCTCCTTGGGTTAAATGGCCGAGGCGTTGGGGTCATACCGCCGCTTCTTCACATTTCTTATGAGGACAAAAGACACAGGAGTCAGAAGATGCTATCATCATGTCTGTGACACACCTAGTGGGACATGAACACACAGCCACACGCATCGCTTCAGTTGTCAGCAGTTGTCACCCGCCCACACCAGCACAGCGGGTGTGGGCGGGTCCGAGACTGGCCATCGAGGTGGGTGTGGCTAGCCATGGCACAAAAGCTGCAGCTATAACGATAAGGTCCCGGCTTCTCTTTCTGCCTTTCTGTCTCTGTGGCGGCTCTCAATACGCCGTTTAAAGTCTCACCCTCGAAAAGTGATGGATTAAGAAAGAGATCATTGAAGCGATGAGAGCATGAAAAATCCTGGACCAAATCATTCTTGGCTCCGCCTTTGTGCGATGAACTGACCTCCTCTGAATCGGCGAATCAGCATGCAGAAACGCGTTGTTTCCTGTTATTTTTAATGGCGACACCCATGATGCTTCGTTATCTGGCATGCTTCGATTGGCTGCAGGCTTGTGTTTATTTAGATTAAGATGAGTAACACCCCTGTTGCTCAGGACAGCAGGCTAATTAGAGACAGATCATGCATTGAGACGTATATTAATCCATCTGTTCAGGTTCAATGAGGAAATAACCCATTGATCGGTTCCCCTCCGTTATCATGTCCTTCAGTGAACATGCATGTCAAGCATTGAGCTCTGCCCATTCAATCAGTTTGAGTTTTTGCTGCAGATCCTTAAATGACCCCCACATGGAGTCCAGTGTCTCTCCAAATCACCCATTAAACATCAGAGCCTTGAACATCGACCACGCCGTCTTCTCGGCAGCAGGACGGCGTTCTGGGTGAGTTGGAGCGTCGTCCACCCAGGGGTCCACGATCTGGAGCAGGAGCTCAAACCCTGGTGTCTAGAAGCAGCAGGGATGCTATCGTTGCAGCAGGAGAGGCATGCGGTGTGTTGCTTACTTAAAGCCCCATCCAGTCCCCCCCAGCACTATGGCAGCCACAAGGATGGCTCCGGCGATGGAGCCTATTATTAGATTGGTGGCACTAGGACCTGTAAAGGGTTACGGGGAAAGAGACATGAGTTTCTAGACTCTCTTACTGAGTAAATAACATTTAACTATACAATGACGGCTTCTCATGGAACAAAAAACATAACCAGAAGTATACTATCACAGCAAAATGACTGAGGACGTTGTTTGCATGCTTTCCAGACCCCTTCGGTGTGTAACATGAATGAAGTAGCAACCCTGGAAACGTTTAAATGTATCTGGTGTGAGGTGTGGGACTGTTCATCAGTGGCTGCTGGTTGGGCAGACTAGATCCTGGGTTCCCACCATTACACCGGCTTAATCAATAGCTGTTGGCTGGTGTGTATTTGTGACCTCCGGTACAAGCAAGTACCGGTAAATGTTTTAGGGGTCCCAGTCGCCACACAGCCGACTACTGGCTGACAAGCCAGGTCACCAACTGGACACATTTACGGACAGATTTCCACCTAAATGCCCCACATGCCCCAGAAAGGAGAGGATCACGGGAGCAACCACAAAACAACTAAGACTAAGAGAAAGAAAAGAGCAGAGGGAGGATGGAGAAAGAGGCTCGTAGTAATGGGGAACAACAGGAAGTGGCAGGAAAGGAAGAATCCAATCACACAACACTGAAAACATCAAATCACATGACAATTATATGGTCGTCACTGACACACAAGAAAACACAAAGCCACCGGGACGCACACACGGGCTCAGGCCGGCTCACGAGACCGCCCGCACACTGAGGCACCACCATGAGGAAGAGCTGTGAAAGGGTTAAAGATGCTTACTCTATTCCCCACCCTGTGCCTCCAAAAATCACCCCCAGGGCCAGAATGGTCCCTGCTACTGCCCCTATCAGCCTGTTAGTGGCCACGCTCACTGTGCAGAGGGAAAAGGAGCATTATCACCACGCTGTCAGAAACAAAGCAGACTTCTGCACACGCTTCCCAACCCTTAAAGCCCCGCCCCTCTATCAGGTGTATGCTGCACAGCTATGTGTTCACTTTACCGTCTGAGTAAAACAAATCAAATGTAGCACAGTCTGTATGTTCGTCTTCTGTCGCCGGCTTACATGGGAAGTCTTTATGAGCGCTGTACTCCTGTAAAAGCACGTCTAGCAGTGTGGCTGAGAATACTGCAGTACAACATATACTATATACGTCCTTTAACCCTTGTATTATGTTGAAAAATAATTACGTTGTTTATGTTAGGGTCATTTTGACCCGCACTGTGTAAATCCACTCAAAACAGTAAAAAAAAAAACGCGTTAAACCAATAACATCTTCATTTTAGATTATATGAACATTTAGAAAAGAGGTATACAATACATTTTTAATTCCAACACTATATTTAAGAACTATTTGAAGTTTTTTCCTCTTCATGAACACTTTTTTTTTTTCATTCGACTTGCTCCATTTCCTCAGATTTTCAATGTTCAACAGCTCTGGTGTCGCGGTTGTCAAATCGGATCACACGAGATATCATGTGAAATGTCTCCAGAGACATTGTTGCTCGAAGGATTGGCCTTCCATTCTCTTGATTCCACAGACTTGCAGTTGCTTCTCCCTTTGACCTGTAGACTCCAGCTAATACCAGAATTCCGATGTAAGCATGCTAGTCAGTCTGATCCAGTGGCTTCCATTTCTCTTGAAATACACGCCTTCCCTCCAAATTGGTCATGTCCAGTATAATCTTCTCTGTTGGTGGGGATATGAAGAGCTGAAATGCTGATTGAATATCATCGACTCGTGTGACAGCAGATCTTGTAGGACCGGGAGTCCTTTTGATGACATTGGAAGATGACAGTCCACCTCGGCTTTGGTGTGGTGCTGTTGACCATTTTATATTACCAACTTTAGATGCCCATGTCCCCTCTGTGGATGATTATTGCTGCATTCCTTGGTTTTCATCTGATGGAGAGACAATGGCAGACTCGTCCTCTGAATCCTCCTCATTGGAGGAAAATTGACAATCTGGATCATCAATAACATTGTCCCCGGTCTCTGAAATCTCTTCCTCTGCATCACTAAAGCCAAAGTAGCATCAACTGTAAACCTTCTGGAGCTCATTTTTGGTGTGTTTGTCAAAGAGATGACATGAGAACAGTGACAAGGACAAGGGAGAAAAAGTTCCTCCTCTACTCACACCTGGGTCTCTGTGTCAAAATAGCTATTCAGAGAGAGTCAAAATACAAATAATTGGGCAATCTAAATAAAGGACATAAAAGACATCAATGTTTATTTTGGATCTGAACAGTTTCTTACCCTCATTAAAGTGTCCGGGTCAAAATGACCCCAACATCATATTCGTATACAAACTCTGCACAGACATTATACTACACATCAAGGTGTCCAGATTTTACACACAAGTTCATGACCCAAGATGAGGAAAAGTCACAAAATTGTATGACGAAAAATAAAGGATAACCAGTACTTTGGTCAACACGAAAACTGAAACGGGTCAAATTGACCCTTAACATAACATAAGGGTTAAATGTGTCATAAATATCCGTGCTATTCCTCTTATCAGACGGCCGAGGTTGTCAGGGGTGAAAACCGACCCTTGGGTCCTTCGTCCTGAGTGGGCTCAGGCTCTTTAGGGGGGTCGGGCATGCTGCAGTCTGTCCCCGCCCAGGTGTCGTCACAGGTGCACGTGGCTTTATTGTTGCACACCTGGAAAGATCACACAGGAATAAATGAGCTAACGAGCTGAACATAAAGCTGCTGACACTCTGGGCTGCGACGTCTCCGAAGCTTTATGAAAACACTTGCGTTTTCACTGTATTTTCTTTTTCGGTTTAACGTTGATTTGTTTTTTTTTGATGGCTTGTGATTTAGTCATCACCATCTCTGGTTCATCTTACGTCTTAATGAACGGCAGCACCTGAGCGCAGCAAGCACAACGAGTGAAGCGTATGCTGTGGGTCCATTTACACCTGGACTCACCCCGTGGGCAGAGCACACCTGTCCATTGGGTCCAGTCGGGCAAGTGCTCATGTTGAGCGACTGGATGGGCAGACACCTGCGGTCAAGGCACATCATTGACGGCCCACAGGGAGTCCCGTCCTCCACGTAGCCTAAATCAGTCTCGTCGTCCAAAATGACGTGACCACCACTGCGAGGACGCAGCAGGCAGGGGACATGTAGGGGGGGGGGAGGGGAGGACAAATGGGAAGATCAGTCTAAATGAGACAAGAAAAGGTCTCCGGGTCGTGCTTGGGTCGTGCAGTGTGGATTACCTGCAGTCCACCAGCCTGCCTTGATGATTGAAGGAGGCTGGAGTCGTGTCTCCTTTTATAATTCCGATTTGGGGGTTACGGCCAATGTTGGTGCACAAAAGGTAACCGCAGAACACATCGCTGAGAAGACAACAGCGAGCAATCTGAGCAGGCTCCAACCTTCCTCTTACCAGAGTTCATCTTATCAGCTCTTTCATATCCTATTTTAAAATCCATCTTTAAACATAAGCATATAATTGCGTTAACTTAATCTGCTGTGGTTTCCTATTTGCCCTCGCCCCGGGCGGTTGAATGACATTTCTCTAAATGTACTGTAAATACATTTGCTCTGCTGTCCCTTCACGGTCAGACCTTGAATTTGTTTTTCAGCCGGTGCGAGTTCATTTTGTGAAATACTTTTGTGCTTCCTGTAAGCTTTGTGCCCTTTTTGTGTCCTCTGCAGGTTGGCTCAAAACAGTGAACCCCCCCCCCCCCCCCATTGTTAGGAATAAACGATGATAGAAGTCACTGCCACATTGATATGCACGAAGGAAAGGCCAGTTGAATGGCTATTCCTCTGGAACTCACTGTTTGCTGCACTGAATCCATCTGTCCCCGTCCTTCCCACAGTTGCCCTTCTCTGTGCCTTCTGTGTTCAGCTTCTCGTAGCAGAACTTCTCCGAGCCGCCGGATTCTGAGCAGAGGACAGGGCAGTTGAGCCGCGATGAACACCGGTTCTCATACAGCATATGCGAGGACCCTCTACTCTTACTTGGACCCCATATGTATTTACACTGGGCCTCTCTGGTCTTGCACTCTCCGGTGTAGCAGCGACCCTTCAGAGAGAACAGGACATGTCAAACGCATCTCAGTCTGCTACTCTTCCGGCTTCTTGGTGGACCAGGATGTTCTTATTGTCTTCAGTCTGCGTACCTGGGCTATCTGGCACAGGTAGCCATCTTGTTTATGAAGGTTGACAGGACACTGAAAACGGTCACACGCGTGAGACGTCTTACCCACATGGGTCGTATTCAGTGTGCAAAGTGCATACAGGTTGAGACATAGCGCTGCATACCTGTCCAGAGTCCCCAGAGCAGGTTTCTGTGATGTCACAGTCGTTCACGGCGTAGCGGCAACTGTAGCCGCGGGGATAAAGCTGCAACACCAGGGACGATTGGAATTCAGGTTCCAAATGTTGTGCTTTCAATGAGCAAGCAAAGAGCAACCTCCTACCAGACAGGTGCCGTTGCAGCACGGGCCATCGCTGCAGTGCGCCCCGTTGGCCAGGGAACACTTCTTGCAGCATTCCTTGTAACACTCCTTGAAAGAGACAAGGAAGGCGCTTCATCCATCCGAACAAACAGAAGGCAGACTTCCTCTAGAAGCACAAACTCACCGCTCGCGCTCCACAGTCGCACTCCTCTCCCACTTCCACGAATCCATTTCCACATTCTGTTGGCTCGAACAGCTGCCGGAAGAAGCCAGCAAAGTTGATTCATGCCGGACGTGAGATTCAACAGGAAGAGGCAGAGGCGTGAGCGTCTCACCTTGGTGGGTCTGTTGAAAAGGCAGGAGCCCCCCCCTCTCCGGAGGAAGTTCTTGTAGTCTGTGATGCTGCATTTGGAGAATCTCCGTGGATGCTGGACCCTGAAGGGGGAGAAGATCGATCAATAACTGACCGGGAAGGACTGACCAGCGATCAATGAGGGTGGAGACCGGAGTTAAAATGCGAAGGAGCCACATTCAACGGATAGTTTCTTTATATTCTTTTTTATTGTCATTCCCAGCAGGATTTAACAACACATTATAGACTTAATTTGTTATATTACCCAGTGTCCTCCATTATGCAACCGGTCCACGTCTCAACACAACCACATTCCTCTGCAAACAGGAAGGAGGGAACAGAAACAGAAGGAAGAGGAGAGACAGAGATGGGATGCACAGAAAGAGGACGATTAAACTGTTGAAATAAATATCTGAACATGTTTCCCCTCGAGTCAGAGAGAAGCAGCAATCTGATTTCACAAACATGAAAATGATCAAAAAATAATTCCCTCGCTTTATTTTTGTTTCTCAAAATCCACAAAGACCTCCGTCATGAGAGAATCTCTCCGCTGGTGAAGCGGCGTTCTTCAGACATGGCCGCTGTTAATGACTTCACCTCGTTAACCACTCTGATCTAATGCTCCTGTGATCTTAGCTAACGGCATCAATCGGTCTCAAGCCCGACGCGGCTGCGTAAACGTTTGGACCGGCCTCTCCAGGAGAATCAGTGCGTCGCTCCATCTGTCACTTCTGGCACCGATAAGAGTTGGGCACAGACCGTTTCTTTTAAATGGGCCATCTGCTGCTTCAGAGACATTTAAGCGTCTGCACATCAACTCACGGAGAATCCCACCTTTAACCCAGTACGGTAAGTATTAATTAATAATAATATTAATGTGTTGTTTTAAGACTAGTTAGTCGCTTTCATTTGACTGCGAATGCTGCAGCATTAAACCTGTCACTATCCAAAAAAGGATGAAACATGCCCCCCCCCCCCCAAAAAATAAAAAGAATTGAACAAGAGCTCCTGCAGATGTCACTAAATGGACAGGGGGGCTGGGCACATATAGTTAAGAGTAAGTGAAAAGTAACGGGACGTTGTAAACGTGATCTTGACTCGGATCATGTGAGTAATACTTCTCTTGGATGCCGGGTCCCACTGAATGCCCAGGTTCTGGGCCAGGCTCTGGGACAGAGAACCTGCCATGGCCAAGCTGTTGCCATACTGTGGACACATTAAGACCAGGAATGATCCTCCTGCCGTCACACACACTGCGTGAGAGTACGGGTGGAAACAAACCGGACCTCATTGACCCCGACTCCACGGCTTGAAGAACACATGCCTCCAAAGTATGCTGCGCTGCTTCTGCGGTAGTGGAAGGTCACATTTCTGCAGGAAGACAAAAGACAGAAGGTCGAAACACGTTAAAAAACATAAAGGTGCATGTAGACAGAACATGCATGAGAATTCTGTCACGTTAAGAAGCTATTTCATGCAGAATCTTTTTTTTTTTTATCCATCCAACACATTTTGGATCTTTGTAGCTACTGAAAAGTCGAGGCAGGTCTTTGGGGTTATTAACACTTGATTATTGACAGTAAAAATGAATAGAACCCATATGAAATACTCAGGATCGCACTGAAGACGTACAGCTAGAAGCAGTCATTTCAGTCGTGCATTGAATAAAGGAATAACTTGCGAGATGAGGTGCACGGCGTCCGCGTGGTGTTTGATGCTCTGCTGCCGGTACTTGGAGAAATCCCGGAGCATTTCCAGCGGCCTCACACTGACTGGGATGTGATCCTTGTCTGTCCAGATCTCCACAGCAACGAGCACCACACGCGTGTGGAGCTGCTCTTTGAAGACCTGCCAATAAAACATGCAGAGACATACAGGAAGGAAACAGAAAGAGGCAGAGAGGAGAAAAATGCGGGGACTTAATCTGAATTTCTCTGAGGGGGGGGACCCTTGAGGAGGTACTGGACGCTACCATCGTCTAAATGCCTTGTACTCGATGGATACATTAACAACTAGAAACGCACTCAGAGAGCGCAGACCTCCGCCAAGCAGCTCATTCCCCTCCTAACTGGATCTACACCGTCCACATGGTGATCTGGATCATCATCAAAAGGCTCTAAGGTTCTTTGGTGCTGATCCAGATCACCATGGGGACGGTGTAGATCCAGCCAGGAGGGGAATGAGCCGCTTGGCGGAGGCCCGCGCTCTCTGAGTGCTTTTCTAGTTGAGACTAAAATCCTGTGAAAAAGTGAATTTTGTGTCGATTCATCTCACAGACACTGAAATGTGCAGAAATGCAGTCGTTTTCACACCATGATGCAGATCACACGAAAACGAAGCGTGACTTTCTGCACATTTCAGAGAGCTAATTCAATTCTACTCACGGCGTCCACGAGATTCACCACCGACTTGGCGAAATTCCTGGTGTGCTGCTTGGTCTTGTGTCGTTTATACTGCAGACACAGAAAGGCATTGATAAACATCAATAAGTCGGTGGCGTGAAGTGAGACTATTTGCTACACTGTGTGAAAACGTAAACGCGTACCATACTGTGGTCACTGACGATCATGATCTCCAAGTACTTCATTTCTTCAAATATAGTGCGCGGCATCTGCAAAACAAAGTATCATGAGGCACATTCGGCTCGTGCACGCCTCCCCCACGGCGCCCAGAAGTAACGATCCGGTCACAGTTTGACCCCTCATCCCTAGAAATAGGAGTCAAACCGGTTCCAGTACTGCTTTAATAGTGTTATTGATTAAGAACTAAATTTCACCAACAGAGTATTTCTTCTAAATGTTTTCCAGTAACTTTTGACAAGGTGTCAAATTTGACACGAACTGAGTCAACAGTTTCCTCTACAACAAGTCTGTAGTGTTATTGGCTTTCTCACAGTATAGAATGTTCCGTGTCCTATAAATGTGAGTATTCTGAGTCACCAGATTTGCAGCGACTTGGACCGAGACCAGAATCTAGAGCAAACGGGGGATTTGAGTCCAAAGGTTTTTGCTTATATTTTAATTTCCTCTCTCAGAATGCTACAGAATTCTTTCAAACGTTTCTGGATCAGATGACGATCAGTTTTATGAAACATTTATTCATTACCTTTTGAGGAATCCTGCCAACAGCAAAAGCAACACAGACGGAAACAAGGTTTTCATGAACAGAGTAATTACAGAGCAGCGCGTTTCCTTTCAGCTGTCCTCCATGACCACAAGCTGGGCTGTTATTACAAACACTATTACAGTTATTACTCCGTTTTATTACAGTTCAAGTGTGAGCAAAGCCGTGTTGGTTCGGTCACTTCACAAACAAGTGAGATCAGAACTCACTGCTCGCTTTTTCCTGCGCTTCAGCCAAGACAAGTCATCCGTCTGCGAGGAGAGCTCCGCCTCAGCTGGGAACAAACAGCACGTGTTAAGAAGTTACATTTAGAGGTAGTTACATTTACAGTAAGTTACATTTAGATCCTCACATTAGTTCAGCGCCGCAGAGCGGCGCTTTCCTCATTTCACATAATGTCTAAAACTGTTTTGTAATTAAAACCTCCATTAAAGAAATGATGCTCACTAGAGACATTATAATCAGCAAAATGGTCGCTTTGGAAGCAACGCTGACACGCCTCCACGTTTTCATCTGTTTCCTGTTCTGTTTCACAGTCGTCTCATGTCAGACTTCCTGCTCCGCCCTCGCTCACCTGTACCTCATTATCCCAACTATTGTGTCTCGTCTGCGGCCCGCCTCCCTTCGCTGCCAGTGTGTGACGCGCCTCTATTTTCCAGCCTGATTCCAGTGTCTCATTCATCTTTTCCCAGTTGTGGACCGATTCACGGCAGAATGGATGAAATGTATAGTGAAAGGTTTTATGTGAAGTCTTTATCGACACCCACGGCTTGTCCCATCTGCTCTTGGTTTCAGCTCTGACATATAAGACATCTAATGTTTAGTGAAAACTAAGTCACTGCAACTTATTCCATTTGTCAACTTCTAATGCTGGAGAATTAAATATCCATCATACCCTGTTCCTCGAATGCGTTGTTCCACTCAAATGAGGATGTTCTTCTTAATCTGTGAGGTCTTGCAGCTGTATCCTGGGAGGAAGAGTCAAACAAGTACTGAGAGATGAAGGAGGCGATGCAGCAGGAAGTCGCTGGTCCCGAGACGCACAGTATCGCCGCACGAAATGTGCAATTCACATTTTCAAACACATCAGAGCATTAAAACGTATAAAATCCGATCTGTTGTGCCGCTGTGTGTGTCGTGCATCTCTTCCTCTGCGACATGAACAACTTACAATTGAATGAGTCTGTTGTAAGGGTTCAATTAGGTACAGATAGACTCCATCGTCAAACATCCCACTGCCGGGCAGAGAGGGATGAAAAGGGAGAGAAGGCAGTCGATATTAAGTCAATAGGACCAGAGATGAGTGTCTGCACCGGCACCTCAGGATGGCGAGGAGCACACACAGCTTGGATGTCCACTTACTGCAGGCCGTTGCAGGTGGATAAGGCGGCGCGGGAGTCGTCGTTGCCTCTCACCTGGCCGTGGTAGTAGCAGTGTTCACCCCCCTGAGGGGAGAACAATCAGCACCGATGCAACACACACACGGACGCGTGTCATTAATCAGAGGAATCCCCCACATCTCCTAGGAGGCAGCAGCTTGACTAACAGACGCAGGTTTGCTGTGTCAGCAAGTCATTTCTGCAGGGGGTCTGCGTTTGCTAACGTGCACTTCAGGAACTGCAAGCTGGCAGCTAATGGAATAGAGTCAAGGTGAGCAGTGGAAATGATCCCGCTTCCTGTCGCCCCCCCCCCCTCCCCCTCGCTCCGCCCGGCCCACGCTGCACCGACACTGCAGAGGGCCTGCTCTCCCTGGTCACATGACCAGAGCTCCAGCAAGGGGATGCAGGGGAGTGAAAGCCTGCTGACTCAGCGAGAGTAAAGCCAGCCCAGCCTGAATCAGCAGCAGCAGACGCCATCGCACACTCCTCACTTCCCCCTTCCCTCCATCGCTGTCCTTCTGTTCCACAAAAAACGGAAACTTTCTCATTTTAATCTACCTACGAGTCTGCATCACATTCATTTCCAGCAAGCCTGACAAGGCCAATTAGCATTGATTTGGGTTGGGGTTAGACCAGGGGTGGGCAAACTTTTTGACTCGCGGGCCACAATGGGTTCTACAATTTGACAGAAGGGCCGAACCAGGCTGGAGTGTTTGTGTGAACGAATAGAAATGACATGTAAAAGCCATTACATGAGAAGATATGGCCTTTTACAGGTAGCACTACAGGGAAAAGGTAAAATGAATGAGGTTTACAATAAAATGTTATTTAATGAAAGCCTAATGGGCCGTATATGGCCCCCGGGCCGTAGTTTGCCCATGTCTGGGTTAGATAATGCAAATCTTATTTGTGCCTCATGCTTCACAGAAAATAAGCCTGACTGGACAAAATGGAAACAAAAGCAGAAACTGTGCCGTTTAAAGGAACCGCAGAACCGCAGAACCGCAGAACCGCACTCAAAACAGAAAGACGGGCTTCGTGACACTTCACTTACAAAGAAGACATTACCTTTGACAGAACGGGTTTCCCCCCTTCAAAGTGGATCTCAACATAATCTGAAGACAGCAAGTCACTGTGAAAAAATAGATTTGACTTGGTTAGGGTGGCAGGATGTGATTCAGCCAACGAAATACACAAGAGTCTGTTTTCCAGCTTTCTGACTCATAAGAAATGGGTTCGAGCCAGCAGTGAGTCCTGCTTGGGCCGAACTCCCCACAAGAACATCACACAGAGGCACGATTGTCCTGCACAAACACTCCCAAAGTGTCCCAAACACGCAGGAAGAAGAACTTTAACAAATAACAGGAACTGAGACAAGTGAGTTTGTGTGTGAGAAACAATCTCAAGGACGTGCTTTCACCTTTAACCCAACGGTCCTCGGGCCAGTTCCTGCTGCCTGAGTCAGCGTCCTTCACCCTTTCCCCGAACTCAATCCGTTAGCTGACCTCACGAGAACGAGATACCGGTTGCTACGGTGCATTGTTTCCAGAGCAACCTTGCAAATCGCAAACATCCTCTCCTCCCAAAATGAAAGGACGCACTTGATGGATTTGTGAGGGGGTTTGACATTTGTGAGAGATGCTCGAAGCAGGAAGCGCATCACTATGAGGAGAATCGGGACATGAACAGCGCCTGTGTGAGGGGCTATATATAGCTGGGCAGATGAGGCGGGGTGGGGAGAGTGCACTGGTGTGTGCGCACAGTGGACAGCATTGTGGAGCAGGGTGGAGTAAGCCACTAGAATGTGTGTGTGCACGACAATGACCGGATCATGTAGCAGCTTTAACGCTAACACGCTAACACGCTAACACGAACAATATGCCCTGATGACGGGCGAGCGCTATCTCGCTCACTATAAGATTTAGATGAGCTTTGAGAGGCAGAAAAACAACTTCCTGGCTTTGCGGTGCAGGTTAGACTAAGGCGGTTGGACTGATCTATATTTAGATCTGGATCGCGCAGAGATCAAAGCCAGAGTCTCACAAACACAGCAGAAACCTGCAGCACACAGGAACAGGTACGAGCTCTACTCCTGAGCCTTCCGGTTATCTGTTCAACATGATGGTCTGTGTGTCGGTCTACATGGGCTGGGGACGACGGGATGATGGGACGAGGGGACGATGGGACGATGGGACGATGGGACGACGGGACGACGGGACGACGGGACGATGGGACGACGGGACGATGGGACGGGACGACGGGAGGACAGGACCGATGGGATCGATGGGACGACGGGACGAGGGGACGACGGGACGGGACGACGGGACCGACGGGACGATGGGACGACGGGACGACGGGACGACGGGACAACGGGACGATGGGACGATGGGATCGATGGGACGATGGGACAATGGGTGGATGGGACGATGGGATCGATGGGACGATGGGATCGATGGGACGACGGGACGATGGGACGACGGGACGATGGGATCGATGGGACGATGGGACAATGGGTTGATGGGACGATGGGATCGATGGGACGATGGGACAATGGGTGGATGGGACGATGGGATCGATGGGACGATGGGATCGATGGGACGACGGGACGATGGGATCGATGGGACGATGGGACAATGGGTTGATGGGACGATGGGATCGATGGGACGATGGGACAATGGGTGGATGGGACGATGGGATCGATGGGACGATGGGACAATGGGTGGATGGGACAATGGGTCGAGACGTCTGTGCTTCTGTCCTCCTGCTGCATAATGTCCCACAGATAATGTGCACATTTACACATTTGGCAAGTTTCTGTAATATTTGAAATGATACAACCGCCATAAAGAATATGAATATGGACTAAAGAATATAACCAGAGAAGGGAGCGAGTCATAACGTCTAAGCGCACCCAGCCATGACAACAATACCGATATAATCCGTCTTTAAATCCCATTAAGGGCAGCTGCAACCCAGTTAGCGTCTCAAAGTCCTTGTTCACGTGTGCATTCATCCTTCACACATATAATCAATCAATCAGTGTCAGAGGCCGCTTGGCTGCAGAGGAGACACAATCCCAGTCCACAGCGATGACTTAACTAATCCCAGTGTCACCAGTGAACGCTTCACTGTCTCATAGACAATCCGCTGAATGATGAGAAAGCTGAATTCATGTGATGTTGAGACCGGCATGATGGTCTCAGATATCAGAATCAGAGCTTTGCTCCACAATCCTGTCTTTGGTGCTTTTACTTTAATCCCTTTGAACTTTTCCCACAAAATACATCTTGCAGCCGATTTAGCTCATGCTTGCTTTGAAACTGCTGAAATGAACCACCAATGAACAATGAGAAATAAAATAATACTCATCAGTGTGAAAGCTAAAGTTCACACCACGTCTCCATCGCTTCTCGGCCCCCTCAGAACGAAGAGGGGGGGTCTGCTGACGCGCTGTCGTTTTCAACCATCTGCACATTTGTGTCAGAATGACCTTGACGGCAGACGCTGCTTCGTCAGACAGGAAGCGCGAGCGCGAGGACATTCTGCTTCACTCCTTAGCGCTGTGTTTCCGATGGGCGTGGTGACGCCATGCGTCTCACTAACTTCATGGATTTGAGAGTCATGGAGCGAGCGGCATCAGCCTCAAAACGCTCTCACCATTACCTGAATCATTTTACAGTCGCCAAACGAAAACACGCCTTCCCTAGAAATCACCTGCGCAGAGATCAAATCGATTACTACTGTCTGATGAGATGAGCCAGACTTACTTATTCAATGCTAGATCCAGGACAAATCTGGAGCCGAACGCCTCCAGCTGGAAACTGGCTCGGGCGAGATGGACAGGCTGAGGGAGAACAGAGCCGTCAGTGTCGGTGACGACAACTTCACGGCATCTACGCCACGGCGCACAAAAGGTACCTTGCCCTCCGGAGCCTGGCTCCTCGCCCGGGTGTCCAGGTCATGGTAGGTACTCTCCGAGTCCTCGTTCAGGTAGTAGATCAGCCGTGTGGGGTAGGTGGTGATCGCCCGCTCCTCGTGCCGTGTCCCGTCGTCTGAAGCAGCTGCTGCCGCCGCGTCCCGCTCAATCTCGTCCTCGACTTCCTGAGAAGCTGCGAGGGGAGATGCACCGCACAGACGTGAACAAGCGGACCGGTCCTCTTGTGCACGCACACGCACACACGCACACGCACACGCACACGCACACGCACACACACAGTCATCCTTTATTCATGGACACATTGATAATCCTGAAGCCAGAGGACAGAGGACAGAGACTGGGCGCGTTCTGCAGCACAGCGACAACCATCACGCCGCTTTAGAATAAATACTTTTGATGTCCTGTTTTTGCCAAAGTAAGAACCAGATGAGATAAATGCAGCGTGTAAAACGACACCGACACACAAAGCCTCAAGTAGCCTCACGAAATCACGAAAAATAGGCTTTAATGTGATAAAGAGTATTATTGAAAAGACGCTGAGCGCTGCCTGATGCAGCGTGACGTCACGGACGGCGCCTCTTTGATAAGACGATCGACGCTCGTTCCGGGGAAACGCGACGCGGATCACCTGCAGCGACGTCATCAAATGTCTCCACGGCCAAACGCAGAAAGTAAAAGGTAGATAAAATGACGTCAGAGTGAAACCGGCGGGCTATGACGACACATACGTACCGAATGACGCGAGTGATGAAAGAAGCCGCGGCGAGAGGATGCTGACGAGCACAGCGGCCAGAAATGTCACATTCATGATTCATATTCAAGAGCTGCAACATCCCGACATCAGCGCATCAACGACGCGGAGCGGCGTGGCGCGGCGTGGCGTGGCGCGGCGTGGCGTGGCGCGGCGTGGCGTGGCGCGGCGTGGAGGTGGTCATGAATGCTGGAGGAACCGGGATGCTGCTGCAGGAGGAGGAGGAGGAGGAGGAGGAGGAGGGCGGTGGCCCGGCAGCTAATGGGAGTCAGCCAGTAGAATCCTCCAGCACAAACAGGATGCCCCCCCCCCCCCCGACACTGACGGAGCGGCTTCAATCTACTGATGTTTAGTTAATCCCGTGTGCTAATCCAGCTGTTGGATGTTTGATTGTAATCTGGAGTTTCATGCTGAAGCTGAAATGTCTTCATCTTCA
Source organism: Brachionichthys hirsutus (assembly GCF_040956055.1). Classification (NCBI taxonomy): domain Eukaryota; kingdom Metazoa; phylum Chordata; class Actinopteri; order Lophiiformes; family Brachionichthyidae; genus Brachionichthys; species Brachionichthys hirsutus. Next base: position 1,268,520 of record NC_090908.1, read on the forward strand.
GAGCAATAAACGGATCTCTTCCTCTCCGCCGAGGAGCTTCTGTTTTCGCCGGCGTTGGCTCGTTTCTCAGCCTGTTAGCGAGATAACTCAAAAGGTTATGGATGAATATTGATTACATTTTAAGGAATTTGTTGGGAATCTTACCAGAACGAGATGATTCCATGCTGGTGGTGATCCAGAAGAGATCCTGGATTCTGGATCACTTTGAAATATTCTGGAAAATTGCAGTCAATGGAGCTTCAAAATTTCTCCATCAATGTCTCGGTTGATTATTGATTGATGTTTATGGAATTTGACAGTCATGTAGGGAGGGGGCGTCCATTTTACAACTGAATTTCATTCGGATCGGATCCAGAGTGGAGTCAGGAAAAGATTAAAAAACCCATTTATGGATTGAAGAATACAAATCAACTCTGATTCACTTAAACTTTTCATGTTGGTGTATAGAGACACCAAGAACAATCTAGAACCTTTTGGTGCTGATCCAGATCAGCATGTGGACGGTGTAGATCCGGTTAGGAGGGGAACGAGCGGCTTGGGGGAGGTCTGTGCTCTCTGAGCGCTTACCCAATGAAATGGATCAAAGCGCGTGATCCAGCAGCTTTTATTTTCTGCATCATTCAAAGTTCAGTGATTTCACAACTAAATGGTTTTGTGGACTGTTTGCAGTCTCAGTGGGAACGGGTTTGTGATGAAGACGAAGCAGAAACAACTGCTGTGATCATTATTTATTTATGCTTGAGAAATAACTTGTCTTGTAGCTACTTTTTAAATCACCACAGATATGCTCTTAGTGAAATGCGTGAATGATGACTAAGACAATTACAGATTGTGGGCGGTTTCTCTATAGACTAGTAATAACTAGAATAGTTAATATAGTAGTCGTCGTATAATGTTTGGAGCATACTTTACCAAGAATAGACTCATTCATTCATTTTCTTAACCGCTTTGTCGTTTCCGGGTCGTGGGTTGCGGGCGAGAGGCCGGGTACACCCTGGACGAGCCGCCAGCTCATCGCAGGGTCACACACACACACACACTGTGATTTGTCTAACTTCACATTAGTTTCACATCTAAGACTTCATTCTAACGCACAGACACGCACGCCTTTGTTCTCTTTTAATGAGCAGAGAAGCAAATACAGAAGTAAAATGGAGGCAAACGTCCCCATAAATAACTCCTGATGACCCAAATGGCCCATTTTAGGATTCAAACATCTGCATCATTTGGACTTTCCCGTGTATCCAGTGCTCGGGTTGATGGTTCCAATCCGCTGATATAGAAGCACTGAGTCAAAGTGTTCTTTGTGGCGACCAGCTTCTCTCCGCTCTGCGGTTCGTGCGTGATTCGTCAGCCCGGCGCGCCCACAACACTTTCAGTTCCTCCGTGCGCGCAGTGCGCGCAGTGCGCGGGGACTTGGATGGACTCACGGAAAGACAGCACATGCTGCACAAACGACTTTAGCAGCCCGGTGGGAAGTCACGGAGGCCCGGCCGGTCCGAAAGGCTCGTTCATCCGGAAACTGTCGGCGCGTCCAGCCTGCATTTTACGAGGTTAGTGATGCGTCCGCGTCCTAAAACAACAGCGCGTTTGTTCCACCGGGATGCGAGCAGTGTGGATGTGGCACTGAACGCCGACCTGTATGAACGTAGAGCCGCTAAAACCAGTCTGGTTGTTATTTTATTGTTCAAGCTCATGTTTTCACTTCAAAAACTGCGTTTCCATAAAGGCGTTTTATTATTATTATTATTATTCTATAGCTAGATGTATTTTTAAACTCTATTTTCCTTGCTTAGATTTTAATATCTGCAGTAACTTTTTGAGTATTTTCTTTCCACTGTGCCCACGCAGTCAACACTTTTTAATGCACAGTACACAAACCTGTCTTGTAATTTAAACTGATCTATTCTCTATCTTCCAGACTTACATTTAAATAGATTTCAGCAGTTTATTGTTTGCTCAAATGTTGTTCCATTTATTATATTACATTATATTTGTACTATGCAGTAATACTTCGGTATAGCAGTCTGGCACCACCGTTACGAGCAGCTACTGTAGTAACATCGTCTGTTCCTGCTCATCCGCGTTTACTCACGGAACAAAAACGAAATGATTCATGCTTCCAGGCTCTTTCTGTCTCGTCTATGGGACGTCTCCCCGTCCTCCTTGTTGATCCAGATGCACGTTGCCTTCATGTTCCAGGGCAAGTCCGGACACACCCAGCCTTCATTCAGCACAGGAACTGGTTGGTTGGAAAGAGGGGCCATACAAACAGCCGGATTCTTTTGGAGGACAGTCCAGAGTTTCTGCTCGAGGTGAGGACACGGTAGGAGAACTTTCATTGTGCTCTGGTTTCTACGGACCGTTATGTCCTATCAATTTCACTTGCAACTTTTGCAGCAATGGTGGACCTCAGCGAGGAATATGGGAATTACACCTATGAATACTACCTGGATGACGAAGACTTTCAGGATCTTAAGGACAAACACGGGCAGAAGGAAGCCATGCACATCCTTTCGGTGGTGATCTACATCTTTTGCTTCGTGCTTGGTCTGATCGGAAACGGGATTGTGATCTGGGTGACGGCGTTTAAAAGCAAGACGACCGTGAACAGCATCTGGCTGCTGAATCTGGCCGTCGCAGACTTTATATTTGTGCTTTTTCTGCCTTTCTACATCGATTACATTCTCCGTAACTTCCACTGGGACTTTGGTGTGATCATGTGTAAACTTAACTCCTTTGTTCTCGTGATGAATATGTACGCCAGCGTTCTCTTTCTCACGGTGCTCAGCGTAGACAGATATGTGTCTCTGGTTCACCACGACTGGTCGCGCCGGCATCGCTCCGCCGGGCGAGCGTGGCTCGTATGTGCTTGCGTGTGGGTGGTCGCTGCCGCCATGAGCTGCCCTGCACTCATTTTTCGCGACACTGTGCGCTTACACGACAAGATCGTGTGCTTCAGCAACTTCGACGCACATGATGGACGCACAATGGCCATGAGGCACGTCGCAGTAGTGGCGATTCGCACCACTGTGGGATTCCTTTTGCCTTTTACTGCAATATGTGTGACAGGCGTCCTCCTGATTGTCAAGGTGAAGCGATCCGGCGGCTCCGTTCGTGTCTCAAGCTTCACCAAAACGGTCTCTGCAGTCATTCTGGCCTTCTTTTTGTGTTGGGCACCGTTTCACACGTTTAGCTTAATGGAACTATCCATATATTCCTCACCAGCCCTGCACAACATACTGAAAGCTGGCTTCCCTCTCGCCAACAGCTTGGGCTTCTTCAACAGCTGCATTAACCCCCTGCTCTACATGCTTCTAGGCAAAAAGATGCGTCATATTCTGAAGCGTGCGTGCTTTAGCTTAACCAAGCGTTCACTGAGAGAACTCAGCCAGTCGCTCTCCGCCACTGAGATGGAGTCTGTGCCAGGAGTTCACCAGGAAAACGTTCCAGAAGAGCCTGTTGAGTCATCGACCCTATGACTGCAGCGCTGCAGTCGCTGCCCCATGTAGGGGATTACCAGAGCGGCGCCCTCCAGCTGCAGTGTTAAGATTTTCCTAGTTTGCTTCATTTGCACAGTGCAATTGCTCTCAGTGGAAAGTCTTTCCTTTTATTTTTCATTTATTCATCCCAACTTAATTTTCAGAGAAAGAAGCAAAATAAAAGCAAAAGCAAATTCACAATGCAATTTAAACCATTTTCAACATCAATTCTTGTCTAAATATTTTAGTCTTAATGCAAAATCTGTATTAAATTATGATATTCTGCTGGTTGAAACTGGTCTTACTTGATGTGAACTCTTCTATAATGACATTTTACTCACTTCTGTAGTTTTATAGATGAAGGAAAGTATTGCCAGCTTAATTAGTTTATTCATTATTAGCTGCTATTAGCTGGATATACTTCTATTTGTAGTCGAATATGTTTTTATACAGTTTTATATTGACTGCTTTCATGTGTAAATATATTGAGATTTTTATAGTAGTTAAAGTAGTGTCTGAATATTTTATTCTAATATATTCTAAATAGCATATATCCTAATAAACCGCTTCTTTTGAATTCCTGTGGCTACTGTTCTTTGTTTGAAGAGCCTTTTTATATTCGTTGATTTTTATCTTAAAAGATAAATTCTCTTTGTTGTTTCGATACACAGACTAGATTCCCGAGTGGATTCAGCCGGGCCCGGGTCGAGCCTGATGTGAACCCAGATTTGAAGACTTTTACATTTCCTGACAGGCTGTTTACAAATTCATTTCCTGTTGTTTCGTGATGGTAACTGACTCACTATTAGTTACCGTTCTGCGGCTCAGGGGCGTTGCTAGGACATTGCACGAGGGCGTGTCTGCCTTTACTAAGTCATATTCTAGTTTTAGTCTCTCAGCCCTTTAACATGATAGAGGGAACACACTGGATCATGGAAAACCCGAATCGGACACCACAATTGACTCATGATTTTCTACAACATGTATGACAATGAAGAAAAGAAACAATATGCGAGAATTGCTTATCCACTCAGGCTCAGCTCCGCCCACTGACCCAGAAAGTCTCTTATGGCCAGTCTGTCTGTAACACATCTTTCAGATTACGTTATCAAATTGTTTCATCCATCCCAGAGAACAGATGCAGCCACTCGTCTGGACCCGTAAACCTGCTGGGGTGAGCGGCCTCACCCAGCGAATGCTGAGGCGATGGGAGACGGGATATTCTGAAGCTCTGAGGTCGACAGATGTGAAGGATGTTCAGCATGTTAGAGCGATGAAGGGTAGAGACAGCAACGGTGTTGAGAGAGGCCAGCAGTGTGTAGGAAGATGGAAGAAGTATTCAGAATAATTAATGAGAGAGAACAAAGGGGAGTAGAGGCACCTGTTGTAGCCCAGGAAGTGATGACGAGTAGCACGAGTGAAGTTAGAAAGGCGATGAAGAGGATGAAGAATGGGAAGACTGGACGACAGACCGGTGGAGGTGTGGGAGTGTCTAGGAGAGGAAGCTGTAGAGTTTATAATGGGGTTGTTTAATATAAACCTAGAAGATGCCAGAGGAATGGAGGAGAAGTGTTCCGGTGCCCATTTTCAAGAAGAGACGTAGAGAGTTATGGAGACGATAGGAGGTAACTCTGAGTCATACGATGACGTTATGGGAAAAGGTGCTTGAGGCTAGATGTTAAACGTGGCAGCTACAGCGAGTTAAGCAATATCTTGCATTTTATCGTATATTTCCCACAAAGCAGGCTTTAAAGAACAAAAATGTGAATAATTGGGGCTCGTCCCCCCGTAGAGCGGTAAGTGTAGCAACGCCCCTGCGGCTGCTGCCACCGAACCACGTCACAACCTGCCAGGAATTACAATAAATCGGCTATTTATTCAGAGAGGACTTTACAATACGGTGCTTTTAGGAGTAGCGCTGAATAGCTTTTACCTTTCCGTAAATCAGGATAGCGCGTTACTTAATCCGTGACGCAACACTTTCAGCGGAGAGTGCGCAGTCTGCGTAGCGAGACGTCTCATGAGGACGAAACACTGATCAGGCAAGTAAAACGCTCAAAGTACAGCTTAAAAAGCAACTCCGGTAGGATAACCATTTATTATCAGCGCATTAACGCAGAGAGCGCGTTAGAAGCGGCTTGTTAAAATTCAATATCGGACGAAATACGGTGATCGGTGTGTGTTGCGTTAGCTTGTTTGTAGCACGGCAAGCTACATTCAAAGGCGCAAGTGTTGAGTTACGTTGAAAAATATTCGCAGCGTCGCAATAACATGACAATGTCGTCGGGTTAAAGCTAACCGGGAGTTAGCTCGTTGCTAACACAGGTCGGCTAGTCCGGTTTGACCTTGCGTCTCCGTCAGAATACCAGCGGGACGCGGGTTGTTTTTAGCTTCCGCGGGTCTCGCTGCGTGTTACGTTTACTGTGGTCCTGTAGCTGCTCGTTGTTTTGTTGCGTTTCTGACTGGCTTTCCGTCACAGATCGGGCTGCGTTTCGGTGGCTGCATGGAGGCTCTCCCATTTCGAACCCTCCATTAAATTCGATTACGCTGAAACCTGATCAACACGTGGAAACACCGACTTGACGTCCTTCTGTCTGCCCTTCAGCATGTTCCGTTTGCCCGCTGCGAGCTGGAGCCTCTTCCCAGCTGTTACCAGAGGAGCTACGGCTAACTATGGTAACACTATGCAGCTCATCCATCTTGTTTGTTGTTAGGGTGCAGAACACTTTTTACAGTTGGTACCAGCCAATTGCTGCATCGACAGCTCCAATTACTCGGTGCTATATATTATTTTTACAGTCAAATAGCATGTATCCACGTCATGTACCTGTTATCTTGATTAAAATGAACTGGGCTCTACATTGACTCCTATCTGTTGCTTGCGGCTCGCCCACAGCAGCAGCAGCAGCAGCAGCAGCTGCAGCTACCCACCTCGAGGTGTTCGTGGATGGGAAGCCCGTCATGGTGGAGCCGGGGACCACCGTGCTGCAGGTAGTAAATGAATGCATGCAGCCTCACGGGAGCCGAGTCGCCAGATCAGAGTCGACACTGATTCGGTTCTGTCGCAGGCATGCGAGCAGGTAGGAGTGCAGATTCCTCGCTTCTGCTACCACGAGCGCTTGTCTGTTGCTGGGAACTGCCGCATGTGTCTGGTGGAAATTGAGAAAGTTCCGAAGGTAAGCTGTTCACGCCCGCGTGTTTAGTGTCTGCTTCTGCCCGACGACTGTCTTCTTCATCACTTGGATTCATTTTGCAGCCAGTGGCAGCTTGTGCTATGCCAGTGATGAAGGGTTGGAACATTTTAACCAATTCTGACAAAACGAGAAAGGCCAGGTAGGACTGAACTCACAAGTGACTGAAAATGTTACGTTTTATGAAAGTAAGTTGAAGTAAATGATTCTAAGCGGTTTGTTTTCTGACAGAGAGGGTGTAATGGAGTTCCTCCTCGCTAACCATCCCTTGGATTGTCCCATTTGTGATCAGGGGGGAGAATGTGATCTGCAGGTAAACAATTGCAAAGCAATACAACCGTGTGTGTGTGTGTGTGTGTGTGTGTGTGTGTGCGTGTGTGTGTGTGTGTGTGTGTGTGTGTGTGTGTGTGCAACAAAAACATTGACTTGTTCTGAATGCGTAATTTAAAGTTGACTGATTAAAGTAAATACCTTGTGAAGGACCAGTCGATGCAGTTTGGCAGTGACAGAAGCCGCTTCATGGAGGGGAAACGAGCTGTGGAGGACAAGAACATCGGCCCTCTCATCAAAACCATCATGACTCGGTGCATCCAGTGCACGCGCTGCGTTCGGTGAGTCCGGAGCCGTTTGAGACGCGCTCGGTTTCCATTGTGTCAATGTTTCTCTTGATTGATCTGCTTGCGTGCAGCTTTGCCAGTGAGGTAGCGGGCGTGGAGGACCTGGGCACCACTGGCAGAGGCAATGACCTGCAGATCGGCACCTACGTGGAGAAGATGTTCATGTCAGAGCTGTCTGGGAATGTTATTGATATATGCCCAGTAGGAGCCCTGACCTCCAAGCCATATGCGTTCACTGCTCGCCCATGGGAGACCAGGTTTCTGGGTTCTATGCTACACTAACGTTTGAAGGGTCAAAGGTCAGTCTTTGTACTCACCTGTGCTCTTCTGTGTCCTGCAGGAAGACTGAATCCATCGATGTTCTCGATGCTGTGGGCAGCAACATCGTGGTGAGCACCCGCGGAGGTGAGGTGATGAGAATCCTGCCCCGTCTTAATGAGGAAATTAACGAGGAGTGGATTTCAGACAAAACCAGGTAGTTTTCTTTGAAGTTTGCTTCAAACACATAGCCATAGATGGGTGCGTGACATTTGTATTGCCGGTGAACTCCTTGCTTCCTTCCTTACAGGTTTGCTTATGATGGGCTAAAAAGGCAGAGGCTCACTCAGCCGATGGTAAAAAACGACTCTGGGCAACTGGTTCCCACAACCTGGGAGGATGTGCTTACCCGTGTTGCTGGAGCAGTATGTAATTTACAGTGGAATTATTCAGGAGCACGAGCGTGTCCTTGGCTCCATGCATAGCGTCGGTTCTATTTCAGTTGCAGGGAGTTGACGGGAAACAAATCGCTGCTGTTGTTGGAGGCTTGGTGGACGCGGAGGCTCTCGTTGCTCTGAAGGACTTGCTGAATCGATTGGATAGTGAAAACCTGTGCACTGAGGAGGCGTTCCCAATGGCTGGAGCTGGGTATGACCACAGGCAGCGTGGCCAGTTGCACTGTTCTGCTCATGCTTTTATTGTGTGTCTTTCTTTTTTTACAGCTCTGACCTGCGTTCGAATTATCTCCTGAACACTGGCATCGCTGGCATCGAAGAAGCCGACCTGCTGCTCCTGGTTGGCACAAACCCACGTTATGAGGCTCCTCTGTTTAACGCACGGATCAGAAAAAGGTACTTCTGAAGGGAGGAATTCTGCTAAACGCTGATGGCGATCCTTAATATGCTCTTGGCGTCTCATGCAGCTGGCTGCACAACGAGTTGCACGTGGCTCTGGTGGGACAGGAAGTGGACCTGAGCTACACGTACGACCATCTTGGAGAGTCTGCTGAGGTTCTCAAAGAAATAGCAGCGGGAACTCACTTGTTTTCTCAGGTAACACACTGTACTCTTCGTAATGCGTTGAACGTCACGAATCAACTTCAAGCAATCAAACTTTATTTGTATAGCCCAAATTCACAAACGACAATTTTCCTTTGAGGGCTTTACAATCGGTAAAGAGTAGCACCCTTCAAGTCTGGTGAAATCAGAACCCTCGCCCTAAATGTAATATCTCCACCTAATTGTGCGTCTTTTATTCCACCTTGCAGGCCTTGAGTAAAGCAAAGCATCCTGTTGTCGTGGTTGGGAGTAGTTGTCTGCAGAGAGGCGATGGGGCTGCAATAATGGCTGCAGTGTCAACTATTGCTCAGAGCGCTCGCGTCAGCAGTGGAGTGGAGGGGACCTGGAAAGTTCTTAATGTGCTTCACAGGTCGTAGTTCCTCTCAAAGCTTTCTCAGTGTTGGAGGCTTGTTTTCTGAAACGCGTGTGCTGTGTCTACAGGGTTGCCAGTCAAGTGGCTGCACTCGATCTTGGGTACAAACCAGGAGTCGATGCCATCAGGAAGAATCCGCCCAAACTGCTCTTCCTGCTAGGAGCCGATTCTGGCTGCATTACCCGCCAAGATCTGCCTAAGGACAGTTTAATCATTTATCAAGGTCGGTTTCACGGCACAGAAGCAGAAATTCTTTCATTTGTGTGTGTCACCTGATCGAGGCAATTCCTGTCGTAATGATTGCATATAAAGATGAGTGGCAAAGGCAAGCTCGGAGTAAATGGCTAAACGCACCCAACGCACGTGCAGCGTGGATCAGGTCTAGATTTCGACCCAGTGCTCTAACACTGTTGTTAAAATATGAAATGTCTTTCAAAATCTGGATCAAAGGACATTCAGAGGTTTCAATGATCTGTATCGTGACTGTCCAGGTCACCATGGTGATGTTGGTGCACCAATGGCTGACATCATACTTCCTGGAGCTGCATACACTGAGAAATGTGGCACCTACGTGAACACCGAAGGCCGTGCCCAGCAGACCAGAGTGGCGGTGACGGCTCCGGGCGTGGCAAGGGAGGACTGGAGGATCATCAGAGCCATATCGGAGGTGAGCAACGAAGAGCATCCCCTTGTCTTTAACTCGAGTTATTAATGTGAAATATGACCAAATGTATTGATTTTGTATTAAAGCTTGCTGGAGTAACCCTGCCATATGACAGCCTTGATGAAGTGCGCGATAGATTGGCAGAGGTTTCCCCAAATCTGGTGCGATACGATGAGCTCGAGGACGCCAACTACTTTAAGCAAGCTAATGAATTGTCTGAGGTTAGCGGTTGCATTCATCCAGCATGTGTTTAGTTGAGAGGGAACCAATAAAAGAATATCTTAGTTTCTTCATCCTATTCTCTGTGATGATGGTGATCTGGTTTATTTCTGTCAGGCGGGGGACTCGGCTGCCTTTACCGGACTTTTAGTCCCTCCACAGCTTACTGTGAAGGATTTCTATATGACAGGTGAGTACAAAAAAAGAAACTAAATCATGGTGGCGTCTAATTTTAGGAAAGTCATGTTGACAACATTTTTGTATGGAGAAATAAGACAAGAATACCCCGACCAATGCCGCGCATTAAAGCGTTCAGAGTTTAAGCTGCACCCTTTTTTCCCGTTTGCTATTATTGAGTTACCGTACCTTTTTCTTTCTGAATGGCAAAAAGAAAATGTACTACATTATCGCAGAGGAATCATTTAAGGTGTCCAGTTTTCACATCGGTTATCATAGAAAGCTTTTTAATTTTAAGCATTAAAGCATATCCTGCTCTCGGGCGATGCTTAGTGTTCCTGAAAGTTTGCTTTATGTACGTTAGGATTTATTTTTTATCAAGATACTCTGTTGCACACTACTTTAGTGAATTTTAGGTGATTGAGCACGTTTAAATTTGGTTGTCTGGATGTTGAAACGGTAATGTATTGATGCACTGATTTTGAAGAATACCATTATATATTTATATTATTATTATATAGTACTGTATATCCCATCCCACACTGAAATTCACCCTTAAAACTTAAATGTTTAGCTTAACTTTAGTACCATCATTCCATCCACTGCATTTAAAATCAGTATCTTAGATTTATTAATGCTTTTATTTTGGAATCCATAGCGCCATCAGCACAAGCTTATTTTCTGGTATAGACCTTTATGTTGATTTGCGATCCTTACAGTAGTTTGGATGTGTTGACTTTAACACTGATTCTAATCTTTACCCACAGATCCGATAAGTAGAGCGTCCCAGACAATGGCCAAATGTGTCAAAGCTGTCACAGAGGGTGCTCAAGCTGTGGACGAGCCGGCCATATGCTAGATCAAAGCGGCTAACCATACGGTCACTGGGAAAGAAACGTGTACGGCGCATATACGCACAGTTTTGCACTGTCACAACCGCTTGTTTGTATTTTTTTCCAAACTTAAGTAAATCTTATAATAGTACACATTTTGGTTTTTACCTGCTTCATTGGCCTGCAGAAGCAAGTGTGTGCATCTTGCAAAGTAAATATGTAACAGTAAGTTTCTCAACAAGAATGTGCTCCTGACAGTTAAGGATTTTTTTTATGATCTGGGAAATAATAAACATTTACATTTAGTTTCTGGTCTTCCTGTAAAATTGTCAACAATACTTTCTTAAGGAGTACATATACGTGTGTTGTAATTAATAAAGCAGTGTTGTGCATCAAACCTGTTTTTTTTGTGTGTGTGTGTGTGCAAGTATCCTGTTTAGTTTTGTGGAGATGAAATATGTAAATTTTGTGGAAATGAGGTATGTAAATACGTGCTGATGCAGCCATTACTATAATGATCTGTTGTGGTGTGATGCAGTCCGGAGCTCATGTCTCTGCTGACGCGGGCTCCTGCACCAGTGAGCCGCCGAACACGGCCTGACATCGGGGCTCTTGAGCTCGGTAGTCCAGGTGGATCCTACACTAGCACTTGCCTAGATCTCTATCAATATACTTCATCGGTTGGTCTAGATTTGAGATGTAAATGTCACGGTGCCTCACACAAAATCATCCATTTGACAAAGATGTTAACAAGATATTAAAAAGCCCCGAGTTCTTTTAACAAAGTAGAATTTCCAATATGGTAGGAGAGGTTGTTGTTGTTGAGCGGATTGTTGTCATGTCCCCGCAGTGCCTGTAGTGGTGCTGTGAGGAGTCTGCTGTGGATCCAACGAAAATCCTCCGCCGCCTACCTACTGCTTGTTATTTGCTCTGGATAGCGTATATTTATATGCAACTATATTTCGAGATAATCCGAACTCGGTGAAGATCGCTGCCGCCATCCTAACGCGAATATCGATGCGCCAATAGCCTAGCTGATTCTAATAGACACTTCGGCCGTCTATCTGGAGCGAATACCTTACACAGCCCATACCAATTCAAGGTAAGCGCAATCGAATACAGCCTCGGTCTAGATTTCTGAGCGAACAGCGGAGCACGGGCTTCCGTCGCTTAGGCGCTCAACTCGATACCGGTGTGTTACCGAAGCTATGAGGCCTCGTCAATGATTTGTGTACTTTATGAATTCAGATATCTTAAATTACGCGGTGTCTATTTATATTATTGTAGAACATTGCCTTGTCGACGATGTACATTTCATAGTCTTAGTTTTTCCCGTTATGTAACGATAGTGTCTATAATTAACATCGATTAAAACAGGCCTTCGGAGACAGGCCTTAACCCCATATGTCGACCCTTTGTTTGTCTTTGGAGATAAATGCAGTATGTTATTAAAACACCATATTTTAGGGTAATACACTGTAACATATGTATTCAGATTCGCTTTTAATTTTCTAAATAAAACTAAACTGAAAGTAGACCTTTACAGTGTTGTCGTTTGCGGATGTTTCCGTTTCCTGGTTGGCTACCGCCTACTAATTTGTGTTTTTAGCTTTTATAGCTTATTGGCTAACTACCAACGTTTTCGTTACACGTGCTCACCATTTTCGATTTATGTTTTCTATCTTAAGATGGACACCTTTGCAACTCGTTTATTAAGACAAATGTGCATGTTAAGCACAGATACGTATAAAATAATTTCATATTTGCTCAGCTAATGCTGTCAAGCTAAGCTAGTTCCCAGGACTTGGATCGTAGTTACGCTAGCCTTACCATTTTGCTTTCTATATTTAATTAGCGTTGCTAACATTAACCTATAAATATGTTAATTTAACATGCATTGTATGTGCGCTCGAAATGTAGTTCTGTTTATAGAAACGTCATACTTTCATAACCAACTTTAAAAACCACAGTGAGAAGCTGGCGTTGAGCTCCGAATTTACTGAAGTTCGAGTCGCTAATGCTTAATTGTTACTATGTTATACTCGCGTACTATTTGAAAAGGCGTTCAACCGAGAACACGAGTGAATAAGTGAATAAGTTGCCTCGTTAAGCGTCCAGACGAGTCCCACACAATATATTGCTTTAACCTCATATTACCGCGTAAGTGGATTTTTAAATTACAATTTTATGTAAATAAATTGATATAACTTTTCTCCATTATCTAATCATTTCTCTGGATGAAATATTGAAGCAGAACATTGTCAATCAAAAGCATAGTTTATCTCAGAAGTTCTCAAATACTTGAAATTTAGTACCGGTACATGTATTTATTGATCCCTCCATACGGTCTTATAAATATGTATAATTAAACCCCACATTTCTGATTTTCTCTTTCTTGATTAAAACCTGAATTAGCTAAGGTGTTGCAGAGGTGACTACTTCCTTTCCTCTTAAACCTGCATGTGCAAGCATTGCCACTTTCAGTGTGCCGTTACTGACATAATTCACAACTTTATCCCATCAGCTGATGTTGTCAACAACAAGAGTCACGTGATGTACGAAGGCAAACACATACACTTCTCCGAGGTGGACAATAAGCCGTTGTGCTCGTACAGTCCAAAGCTCTGCAAGCAGCGCAGGCTAAATGGCTACGCTTTCTGTATCCGGCACGTCCTGGAGGACAAGACGGCGCCCTTCAAGCAGTGTGAATATGTGGCCAAATACAACAGCCAACGATGCACTAACCCAATCCCCAAGTCTGAGGACCGCAGGTGTGTGTGTTTGTGTGTTTGTGTGGCCTTTCGCCATGTTTCACTGTGTTGTGTGGAACATATTTGTGCATAGTGTGCTAATTGTGTTTGTTTTGCAGATACTGTAATAGTCACCTGCAGGTTCTTGGATTCATCCCCAAGAAAGAGCGGAAGAAGAAACACGACACGCTGGAGGAAATGCGCTCGCGGGCTCACCTGGAATCAGTTGCTCTCAACATCACTGTGCCCTCTCTAGCGCTGAAATCTTCCAATGGTCTTGATGAACTTCCGCCATCTCCCCCACGCACACGCCGCTTGTTACCCCTCCCTGACGGGGAGCTCCTGGACCCTTTTGCCTTTTATGAGGATGACGCGGATGGAGAGGAGGTGGGCACTCCTCGGAAGGGCAGCGCCATCAAGAAGAAACTACATAGTCGCCTTGTTCTCAACCAGAAACTCTGCCGTGACACAGACCTCTTTCAGCCACCTCCAGAGCACTTTAGCCCCTCCCCCGTCCACCCCGTCCACCATGTCCACCGTGTCCACCCCTCCTCACCACTCCACACTCATCTTCCAAGACAGCAGTCGGGACCTCTTCAGCCAGCCCAGAATTCGACGTCTTTTATCTTCCCTGGACAGCAGCAGGGTTTATTATGCAATCCACCCCCAGCTCAGACGGTCAACTTTCTGCCTCCAGGGATGCCCGCTAGCGCAGCAGCCAGCCCCGCGCAGCCTCCCGGGCCGTCGCTAAGCAGGAAAACGCCTTTCACCGCCTGTCCCTTGCCTGTCAGTTACACGGACAGCAGCGGGAACAATCAGCGGCACGTGCTTGTCATGCGTCCTGCTGCCTTCTCACCCTCTACCAGCTGCCTGGCCAGGCTGCAACATCTGGTGCAGCTGTGTGCGAAGAGGCACCGGGAGCACGGGGACCTCTTTCCTCACCTAGGTGCCTGTTTTAAATGTCCTTTCTCACGAACGTGTACGAACTGCGTGAGAAATGAGCCAGCTGAGACCGACGGGCTTCTCTAACAAACGTCTCTTCCAGGATTGGACTGGTCTGAAGACGACGATGATGGCGACGAAGAGGAGGAGGCCGAGGCCTTCATTCCTTTCCAGAGCTCGTGGAGACCACAGAATAGGCAAACGGCATTGTAATGTATTCAACAGTATAAACGTCCCCCGATTCGTCCCCTCATGGCTACTCATTGTTTTCTAAATAGGTTGGAAGACGACTACGGTTCCTCACGGAGAACACGGCTGCTTAGACTCTGCTCGTACCTCAGAGAAAAATATAATCACATGTGCAGGCAGGAGAGGGCGAGCATCCGCCAGAAGAGATATCGCTATGCCTTCCGCAAAGCCTTGCTGCACGCCGCCAACAGCAGCCCCCACTGTGCCGGGCAGCTGATCCAGGAGTTACACGGCGCCGCCCAGAGTCCAAGGTATCCACAAACGTTCTAGTAATGCTCAGTTAACGCAAGCCGTGCGTTCTGCGTTTGCTCACTCGGGATTCTGAATGTCTCTCCAGCACGGCTCCAGCTCGGCAGCAGAACTCGGACGCCGGGACGTGCACGGGCAGCACCAAGGGCCAGTCGTGCAGCAGCAGGGCTCTGCCCTTCACCCAGCACTGCTTTCAGCGTATCCTTTCCACCGCTTCACCCATCGTCCGTCTGACAGACGCAGAGGTCGTGTGTTCATCGTCGAGTCAGAAGTTAACCTGAACTCGTTAGACTTTAAACGTCTGCACGCCTCTCCAGTCACAACGGAATGGATGAAATGTCCTCGGAGCCACCCGCTGCTCCAGATTCACCTCTCGAGTGTTAGAATTAGCCCTTCGGATCGTAGTAATGTGGTTACCTCGTTCCGCTTTGTTATTGTCCTTCATTGTCCTTCAGACATTCTGTTGAATCGTTCCCAACAGCTCTTTGCTAGTTGCACAGCCAAATTTGCCGATGGTCAGCAGTGCTCCATCCCCGTGTTTGACATCACGCACCAGACGCCACTTTGTGAAGAGCATGCCAAAAAAATGGTGAGTTCACGGTCGAAAGGAGCAGCCGCTCCTCACCGGGCTGCCCGAGTGAACGTTCTTCCCTGCGTTCCATGAAAGGACAACTTCCTGCGAGGGGATGGAAACCGACGAATGCAGCACCAGCAGCAGCGGAAGCCGCGCAAAAAGACCAAACCGCCGGCACTCACCAAAAAACACAAGAAGAAGAGGAGGAGAGCGCCGTGGAGGCCTCAGAAACCCATACCTCCAGCGGTGCCGCAGGGGAACCTGGGAATGCCCTCCACGAGCCTCGCCATGCCCTCGCAGGCCAGCATCAGGTCGGCCGCGGCGCCCCACCGTAGAGCGCTCCGCCGCACGCAGCAGCGTCTAAACGTGTGCCTCTCACCCAAGCAGCCCTTCCGCCCCAGACCTGAGCGCAGAGGAGCTTCCTGATGACATCACCAATGAGATTGCAGACATTCCAAACGACCTCGAGCTCAACCAGGAGGATTTTTCCGACGTGCTGCCCAGACTTCCCGACGACCTCCAGGACTTTGACTTATTTGAAGGTCGTGACGCAGCCCTGCTGCCGGCGGCACCTTCCTCCTCTCCTGTGTGCGATGTGTTGACTCTTTGTGTGTTTGTTGTGTGTTTATTGTGTGTGCAGGTAAGAACGGCGAGTTGCTGCCCACCACGGAGGAGGCGGAGGAGCTGGTGCGTGCGCTGCAGGCCATGGGCTCCTACCCAGATTCTTTGGTGTGCTTGACCTCCATGGCGGACCTGGCCCCCACCGAAGGAGTGGACCACCGGGCTATGACTGTGTTCCCTGGGGGGGTCCAGCCGGGGGGGATGGGGGACCTTCTCAACAGCCGCATCCCCACAGAGAACTTCACCAGTCTCGAGCTGGAGGACAATCTCTTGCAGTCCACAGAGGGTCACTTTCCGCCCTCGCCTCCATCTCAGCCAGCTAACCGGCCCCCGGCGTCCAACCCGACGACTTCCTCATCTACGGTACCCCCCCCCACCACTCCGCTTCTCACTCAGAACTCCATAACGGAGCGAACGTTCTCACGAACACACACTTCCCATGCTTTGGCCAAGTCTGACGCGCCCACATCGTCTCCCCACTATGGCAGTGAGCACATGTCACCCCCCCACGCCAGCTCCTTCCAGCCGGACGCGCCTCTACTGCTGGAAGTCCCGGGACCCCCGCGGTCTTCATGGAACAACCTTCCACCCCCCCTCACCGACCCCACGCAGTTCGGGAGTCTCATAGGATCAGAAAGTCATCTCATTTCCACGTCGCTGTCCACCCCCCCAGCCACCGCCCCCTCTGCGACGCTGCAGCCCATGGCTGCGCTCTCAGCGGCGCCTCAGAGTGGCCTGACGGGTTTAACGACTCCTCCTGCGCCCTCGGCCTCCGTTTCCTCCTCTTCCTCTTCCTCTTCCTCTTCACACGATCTCCTCGCCCCCACGCAGCCCAAGCAGCAGCTCCCTCAGTTCAGTGCGGCCTTCGGCCATCAGCTGGCCTCCCACAGCGGCATCCCGAAAGACGTGCAGCCCAGCCACAGTTCGACAGCGCCCCCCGCTGGCTTCTCTATAGTCACACAAAGTAAATGAGAAGCTGCCCGATGGTCCGTGGACTCGCAAACACTCGACCACGCCTCTTCATCTGCTGCACACGTGCAACGTTGTAATCGGGCACTATTTGATAATGAATTTGCACAAGTCTCTGGTATCTCGAGTCGTTGCGAGTCCATTGGTTTGATGCCTTTGGGGGGGGGGGGTCGCGCGTCACACTGCGTCAGAAGCCTCGGCGGCTATTTCCTTTGCTTTTAAATGATCAGCTGGACCCTGCCTTGCTCAGATGGCCATTGCATTTTTATTATTTTTATTCCCCACCGCTTCGCTCGCCCTCCAAAAACAAGAGTGTGGGTTTGTGCTATTTGTGACCCGTTTTGTCTCAAGCTATTTAACTGTTCATGATATAGAATCTTACTCAGATCTCAGAAATTGTCCAAAACGCTTTTAAGCAGCTGTTTTTATATTGTATCCTGTATATGCGCTCATTTATTGGTTTGCTCAGACGTCAAACTCTCTTCTGGCCTCGTAGACACTTGAAGGTAAATCGAGTTTCTTAAAGCAATAAACACATTAACATAACTTGAACATAGTTAGGTATGTTATTGGTCTTATTACATGTAGCTTCACCTGCTGAATCCGGGCTAGATCAGGAATACATGTTGGTCTCTGACAGTTTTCTTATGTTACAGCAGCTTCGTTCCGACTAGAACTAGAACCCGCACAGACCCGTGACCGGGTCGGCCTAACGTTCTCTCTTGGCTCATACTGGGGGGGTTTCGAAGGCTATTAAACGAGTTTCAGTCACACTAACGGGGGGGGGCGACGACAGCGTAATCCAGGGACTTTTAAGTGTCTACATAAAAATGGTCACGCTTGAATCTCATGTGTCATAAATTCTGTATTAATATAATATGGCTGCGTCCAAAGGCAGACTCAGATCAGTTTATTTATTCACTCTTTTGTAACGCCTGGTTTTTATATACGGACTTCGAAGCCAGAAGTGTGTCTCATTCCTGCTGAGGTAATGAGTGTGAACAGTGGGGTCAGAGGTCACATCATTGGCTGCTGAGACACGAGTTTGCAAAATTGAATAGATTTAATCAAATCCTAATTTGACATTCTTGCTCTCAGCTTTAAAACCAGACAGAGCGTCACCACGGCAACCAGTCTATTCTCTTTGATAATGAACTGGCATACGGATGGAAACTTGTGCCGCTGATGTGGAATAACGGCCGCGGTGAAGGACGGTGGCGCCGCAGGATGAACACGGCCTGGATCCACGACCCATGTCTGACACAAATCTCGCTTTACCGGTACTTCAGAAACGCCGTTGTGAAAGGATTTCAGCTACGTGAGGCTAACCTGGGGTTAGCCAGCTAGCAGCGAGCCAACCCCCCCCCAGGTGCAGCACAACCGAGGCTACCTAGAGCTTTTATATTAGACATGATTGAATACTAGATATCTAGAATTGCAGTCTCTATCTTGGCGTTTGTTGGTGAATTATTCGGTTGCGATGGATTGAAATTGTAACTTGCAATGTATTCAGTGGAACACTGTCTTGTAGAAGTTATTTTAATGGCTATCAAAAAGGTCTTAAGTTCTCTTTGAAGTTGGAGGGATCAACGTACGCCGTTTAATTTTTAGTATCTTAAGGAATATTTTTGATAACCATTAAAATCCAGGACGCCTGAGATTGCATCCTTGTGTGTGAGAGAGTATTATATCAGTAGTAGATTATGGTCACTGTCTGGATTATAGGCGGCATGGAATATAGGAATATATGCACCGCCATGTCTCTGGAGAAAAGCAGACTGATATCCAGGATGTTGTTTTCCAACATGGATTTGCACAGGAGTGGATGCGGCCGGTGGTGGGACACGTGTCCCGTCTCCGGTGGGTCACGTGTCCCGTCTCTGTCGGGGGCGGGTCACGTGTCCCGTCTCTGTCGGGGGTGGGTCACGTGTCCCGTCTCTGTCGGGGGTGGGTCACGTGTCCCGTCTCCGGTGGGTCACGTGTCCCGTCTCTGTCGGGGGCGGGTCACGTGTCCCGTCTCTGTCGGGGGCGGGTCACGTGTCCCGTCTCCGGTGGGTCACGTGTCCCGTCTCTGGTGGGTCATGTGTCCCGTCTCTGGTGGGTCATGTGTCCCGTCTCTGTCGGGGGCGGGTCACGTGTCCCGTCTCTGTCGGGGGTGGGTCACGTGTCCCGTCTCTGGTGGGTCATGTGTCCCGTCTCTGTCTGGGGTGGGTCATGTGTCCCGTCTCTGTCTGGGGTGGGTCATGTGTCCCGTCTCTGTCTGGGGTGGGTCACGTGTCCCGTCTCTGTCGGGGGTGGGTCACGTGTCCCGTCTCTGTCTGGGGTGGGTCACGTGTCCCGTCTCTGTCTGGGGTGGGTCACGTGTCCCGTCTCTGTCTGGGGTGGGTCACGTGTCCCGTCTCTGTCTCTGGTGGGTCACGTGTCCCATCTCTGGTGGGTCACGTGTCCCGTCTCTGTCACGCCTTTTAGTTGGGTTTTTATTTCTTCCTTTCCTCCGACGCTCATTTAACGAACACCTGCCATCATTACCAGCTCTGAGACTCCAGCGGCCCCCCCTAATCCAGCTGTGAGAAGCCCCCATTCTGTCTCTCACTTCCAAAGAAAAAGAAAACACAATGAGTGTAAACCTGTAGCTCTACCAGAGACAAACTGGGCTCCTCAGTGAAGCAAAGAAAAGCTCGGCAAAAAATTCAGGTTGGACGGAAATGTCTGCAAGGCTTTGCTGCTCTGGTCCCCGAGCATGAGATTAGGCACTGAACCAGTTGACCCCCCCCCCCCCCCCAAATGAGAATCACGTTGAACAAAATGAACAGGGCTCATAGGCACATTTAACAGCTTGAATTCAGAAATGGCTGAAAAATTCCTATACTCATTGAATGTACTGTATTACTGTTTTTAAAGATGGGATGAGCTAATCTAGTCACCTTTTGTTATCGGTCCTTGTTTAATTTGTCTAAGGTATTTTTTGTATACAAAAGTTTACATTTTTATGTATATTTTTCTTGTGTACAAATTATGTAAGATGTGTACAAATGCTGTATGTAATATCTGTATATAGTGTGAGAAATTTGACCATTTGTTTTTGGATGTATAAATAAAACTTGCTGTGAGGTATTGCAGTTTTTCGTGGTCACTTAAAAGTAATTTCAATGTAACTGCTACTGAGTATTTAATAGTATTTGCTCATTAAGATGTGGTTTAAACTTTTGCTTTTGGACATTTTGTCTTAGGGTATGAATTGTGATCCCAACCGTTCACTATTAAAGTCTAAAGATCAGAATTTGTACAGAACTTTCAACAATCCAAGCAAACCTGGACAAAATCTAACGTAATACAATGAAGCTTGCCTCCAATACGAGCTTATACAAGCATTGGGGTAAAAGCAATATACAACATTTGTGTATACAATATATATTTATATATTGTAAGTCATGCCAAAAAGACATCCGTCAGATAGGTTGTCTTTTTGGCATGACTTCCAATATACAAATATATATACTGTACATACAAATACATTTGTTTGTTACAAACTGTATTTTCAAAAAGTAGACATGTCTAAAGTCACTTTGAACCAACCATAACCAAATCTTCATATCACTGAAAATGTATTTTTTAATAAATTCCAAATTGGCATTGTAATGGAATTACACAATTTGCAGTAAACTAAAATATCCAATTCCCTTTCCCAAAAATCCGACCCGAACTCTTGTGTTCAAAAGTGAATCCTCCGCAGCACAGGTCAAATGAACTTGCCTTTCAGGAAGCGGGACATGTCCAAGGTGGGACAGTGTCCATCCCCCTTGTGACCCTACACAGCAGATGGACGGACTCCAGGAACCTCTTAAGAACGAAGCCTGTCACACAGCAACATGCAAGGAGGAGATTCTCTGGAGGTGTTGTGGGTTCATGTTGTCCTCTGTCCTGAATCACAGGACATACAACGCAAGCAAGGAAATATCAACCAAGGTCACATGATCACTGACAACAATGATCAGACTCATGAAAACAGAAACACTCAAATTTGTACTGGATTTTTATTTTTTGCAATCAATCAGACAGCTTTAAATGATTACAACCGTCCTGAATTAGCAAATATATGTGATGTACTATAAACCGTCAGCAAAGTTACAAAGAAAGGCTTTTTTCAGCAATTACTATTCAGGCTATACTGAAACTTGAACACTTCACAGAACCAAACTCTGCCCTCTGACATAATACTGCTCCTTTGGGTTATAAAAATAGTTTAATAGCACACAGTATACGCCCGCTTGTGCCAAGAAATGACTCCTGATAACCACACAGCTTTATTGCCATAAAACACACATTTTGTACCATTAAAAACAATAAATCTGCAAAGTGCAAAACAAAAAAAGATAGTCATAACTGACCATGTAAAAGGTGCAAATCGTATTGAATAAGTCTCAGTGTGGAAAGCAGGTCGAACATGGCACATTTCACACGACGAGTCTGAATGAAGAGTGAAGGAACAGCAGGAATAAAGAGTTCACTTTAACGGTACCTTCTCCAGTTGGTCAACTGGATTCTGACTTTATTTACCTTGACTAATACTCAATTTATGTTATGCCAGAACGACCGAGCTGAAAAGAAACCATTGGAGAAAATGGATGTGGAAAAGTTCGGTCTAAGTCTAAAAATAATTCAATAATTTCAAGGAACAGTTTCAAAATATTTGGAAAAAAGAAAAAGAAAAGGAGAACAGCTCCCCTGGCTCTGCCAGAAGAAAGCAAATCCAGCGACACTATTGGTACAAATGAAAGAAGAAACACGTAATGTGCTACTAATCAATAAGAAGAAATGTTTGTGCATCTTCGTCTGGCAAGAAATGAAAGTCATCACTAATCTGAACTTTTGAGAGTTATTCTGCATAATTCCACATTTTAAAGATGATACTATTTATTCCATTCACCGCAAATACTCTAAGGCTGATTGAACTGTGCTCCAACTCAGCATTGCTCTGGTCCTTTAGCAGCGTGCTACAGCGCAGCGCGCTACAGCGCCTCCCGCCACAGCGCAGCGCGCTACAGCGCATCCCGCCATAGCGCAGCCCCCCGCAGCGCAGCGTGCTACAGCGCATCCCGCCACAGCGCAGCGTGCTACAGCACATCCCGCTACAGCGCATCCCGCCACAGCGCATCTCGCTACAGCGCATCCCGCCACAGCGCAGCGTGCTACAGCGCATCCCGCCACAGCGCAGCGCGCTACAGCGCATCCCGCCACAGCGCATCCCGCCACAGCGCATCTCGCTACAGCGCATCCCGCCACAGCGCAGCGTGCTACAGCGCAGCGTGCCACAGCGCAGCGTGCTACAGCGCATCCCGCCACAGCGCATCTCGCCACAGCGCAGCGTGCCACAGCGCAGCGTGCTACAGCGCATCCCGCCACAGCGCATCCCGCCACAGCGCAGCGTGCTACAGCGCATCCCGCCACAGCGCAGCGTGCTACAGCACATCCCGCCACAGCGCATCTCGCCACAGCGCAGCGTGCTACAGCGCATCCCGCCACAGCGCATCTCGCCACAGCACAGCGTGCCACAGCGCAGCGTGCTACAGCGCATCCCGCCACAGCGCATCTCGCCACAGCGCAGCGTGCCACAGCGCAGCGTGCTACAGCGCATCCCGCCACAGCGCATCTCGCCACAGCGCAGCGTGCCACAGCGCAGCGTGCTACAGCGCATCCCGCCGCAGCGCAGCGTGCTACAGCGCCACAGCGCACCGTGCTACAGCGCATCCCGCTGAGGCCAACCAGCAGGCATTACGCCGTTCATCGTGCACGTTCCTTTTAATCAACTGTCTGACATGGCAGCAGCGCCCCCTGGCGTTACGTTAATCTGTACATGTAAGAGCAGCGTCCTCCACTGTCCAACTGGAAAACCTCTCAAAGCCAAAGATTCAGCCAAGCCAACGTTACACTGCATGACCGGCGCCAGAGTCCAAGATGAGACTTTTTGTTCTACATAGTTTAGTCTTGTGCTACCGTTTTATGGCTACTTTGTTTATATATCAAAGGCATTTATACTTGAAGTGCAATCAAAGCTGTCGATGCGCTGAGGAGACGGTGTACCACAGCAGCTCCGAGGAAGACTACCGGAAGCTACCGATGGCACTGCCCCCTGACTGGAATGACTCAACTAAACTTCTAGTCATCAAATAAATCAAAAGCACCCCAAAAAAAACAAGAGATGAGGCAGAGGCCAACAAACCAACGCAACCCGAGGCCTCGGCGAATCAGAGCTAGCGACGGAGCGCCCAGTGCATCAAACCGAGGCTTCAGCGGTTTTTACATTCGCCAACATTATAAACAGCTACAGCATAGCGTGAAAGCAAAAATATACAGAGTTAAGAAATACATGAATCAAGAGTACAAATAATAGAGGGCAGCCGTCGTCATTCACTGGATGAGTAATGAAAACCGGAGAAATCAGCTGCACGAAAGACGCAGGAAGGCAAGGCTGGAAATGTTTACCTCGCGACCTTTGTCCCGTTTGCATTTGGCCATTTGTACACGGCGGTTTCATTACGAACACATTCACCATTGTTGCTTTGATCAGTAGAAATGAGCTTATTTACAAGTCTGTCCAACCAGCCTATCGAGCTCGCTCAATCTCCCAGACGACCCAGTACACATAAAGCAGGATACCTGAGTATTCAACAAAACGCTTCCACACTCGTTCACAGCAGGAAATGTCGCTCGGCCGCACACGCACCAATGCAATCAATTCGGCAAAGTGCTTTCTCCATGGGATGCGGAGTAGATTTTGTGAGGAAGCCATTAACGCAACAAAACCAACAATTGAAAAGTTCTTGCAGAAAGAAAACAACTCCAAACGTCAAAACTAAACTGCAGGATGGCCGTCATGATGGGACCCCCGGGTTGTGTAGTAGCGTATGGGCCGACACGGGGAGACTTCATTCCAGCTGCGGTGGTCAGAGGGAACGCGCCGACTCCTGCGCCGACTCCTGCGCCACCAGGGTGGAAAGCAGAGCCGAATGCCGCTCCTCAGTGAGTGGCAGCTGCATGAGGCGAAGAAAACCTAGCAGACATCAGAACAGAAGCATTAGCCTCTCCTAGCAGCCAGAACAGAAGCAATAGCCTCTCCTAGCAGACAGAACAGAAGCGTTAGCCTCTCCTAGCAGACAGAACAGAAGCGTTAGCCTCTCCTAGCAGACAGAACAGAAGCGTTAGCCTCTCCTAGCAGACAGAACAGAAGCGTTAGCCTCTCCTAGCAGACAGAACAGAAGCGTTAGCCTCTCCTAGCAGACAGAACAGAAGCATTAGCCTCTCCTAGCAGACAGAACAGAAGCATTAGCCTCTCCTAGCAGACAGAACAGAAGCGTTAGCCTCTCCTAGCAGACAGAACAGAAGCGTTAGCCTCTCCTAGCAGACAGAACAGAAGCGTTAGCATCTCCTAGCAGACAGAACAAAAGCGTTAGCTTCTCCTAGCAGACAGAACAGAAGCGTTAGCCTCTCCTAGCAGACAGAACAGAAGCGTTAGCCTCTCCTAGCAGACAGAACAGAAGCGTTAGCCTCTCCTAGCAGACAGAACAGAAGCGTTAGCCTCTCCTAGCAGACAGAACAGAAGCGTTAGCCTCTCCTAGCAGACAGAACAGAAGCGTTAGCCTCTCCTAGCAGACAGAACAGAAGCGTTAGCTTCTCCTAGCAGACAGAACAGAAGCGTTAGCCTCTCCTAGCAGACAGAACAGAAGCGTTAGCCTCTCCTAGCAGACAGAACAGAAGCGTTAGCCTCTCCTAGCAGACAGAACAGAAGCGTTAGCCTCTCCTAGCAGACAGAACAGAAGCGTTAGCCTCTCCTAGCAGACAGAACAGAAGCGTTAGCCTCTCCTAGCAGACAGAACAGAAGCGTTAGCCTCTCCTAGCAGACAGAACAGAAGCGTTAGCCTCTCCTAGCAGACAGAACAGAAGCGTTAGCATCTCCTAGCAGACAGAACAAAAGCGTTAGCTTCTCCTAGCAGACAGAACAGAAGCGTTAGCCTCTCCTAGCAGCCAGAACAGAAGCGTTAGCCTCTCCTAGCAGACAGAACAGAAGCATTAGCCTCTCCTAGCAGACAGAACAGAAGCGTTAGCCTCTCCTAGCAGACAGAACAGAAGCGTTAGCCTCTCCTAGCAGACAGAACAGAAGCATTAGCCTCTCCTAGCAGACAGAACAGAAGCATTAGCCTCTCCTAGCAGACAGAACAGAAGCGTTAGCCTCTCCTAGCAGACAGAACAGAAGCATTAGCCTCTCCTAGCAGACATCAGAACAGAAGCATTAGCCTCTCCTAGCAGACAGAACAGAAGCGTTAGCCTCTCCTAGCAGACAGAACAGAAGCGTTAGCCTCTCCTAGCAGACAGAACAGAAGCGTTAGCCTCTCCTAGCAGACAGAACAGAAGCATTAGCCTCTCCTAGCAGACATCAGAACAGAAGCATTAGCCTCTCCTAGCAGACATCAGAACAGAAGCATTAGCCTCTCCTAGCAGACATCAGAACAGAAGCATTAGCCTCTCCTAGCAGACATCAGAACAGAAGCGTTAGCCTCTCCTAGCAGACAGAACAGAAGCGTTAGCCTCTCCTAGCAGACAGAACAGAAGCGTTAGCCTCTCCTAGAAGACAGAACAGAAGCGTTAGCCTCTCCTAGCAGACAGAACAGAAGCGTTAGCCTCTCCTAGCAGACAGAACAGAAGCATTAGCCTCTCCTAGCAGACATCAGAACAGAAGCGTTAGCCTCTCCTAGCAGACAGAACAGAAGCGTTAGCCTCTCCTAGCAGACATCAGAACAGAAGCGTTAGCCTCTCCTAGCAGACAGAACAGAAGCGTTAGCCTCTCCTAGCAGCCAGAACAGAAGCATTAGCCTCTCCTCCTCCCGCCACGCCCCGGATTACAGATGAAACCTGTTTCAGTCACACTATTGACTGTTTAATTGCATTAATTGTTATTTCGCTGTGCACCGCGTTTGTACAAACAGGCCGTCAAGGTCATTCCAGAATTCAGCTCCAGCAGAATAGAATGCATCACACACAGGAAGTGATGTCAGCGCTTACCTCTGAAGTCTCTGCACCAGTTCAGCCACCAGGGAGTCACAGATTCCCGGGTGCGTTTCCTCGGCCAGGTGAAAGGCCTCCTGCAGCCGCTCGCTCGCTTCTGGTTTACCGTTACTCGTCGCACCCTTTTCTCTAAGCTGCGACAGAGACAGATGCTAACCTGAATAGTATCGGATACCTGCACGCACGACATCTTTAGCCTCGCTTCATTTCCAATTATGAGTTTTATAACCGTTTAATCAGATGATGACCGTTTTAAATTCGTTTCAATTGAAAATGGCATTACCTCGGTAAACAAAGGAGAAAGTATCGTAGGAAAACTTTGGGATAAAGGCCTCTTTGGACTCTCCGGCACCTGGAAGACGTACGATGATGGTGAAAAGAAGCAGCCATCTGTTCCTCCCATCGGCCTTTTACCAAGGTGCGCCGTCTCACCTGACTCAGCTGCAGCTCAGCAGCCTGTGCCGCTCCATTCTCAATCTTCTTCAGGTCTTTCTCCTTGATAGTGTTGAAGATCCAATCATCGTTGCCAGCGTCACCCCCTCCAGGTTTCTGGCCGTCTCGCTCCCTACAGCGAGTAGACGCAGGATTTTGGGATCGATGCGCTTCCCTGTGTTCGAGCTCGACCCCCCCCCCTCTGGCGTGAACGCGGTGCAGCACTCACTCTTCAGACTCGTCGGAGCTGGATTCATCCCGGCTCTGCTCGGATTTCCACCTCTTGTATCTGTCAATCAGCTCCGTCAGGTAGGACGTCTTCTTGGCATGCCTTACAATGTACTTGTGTTTTAACAACTCTTTGGCGGTTGGCCTCTGAACAAAAGACACGAATCAAAGATTTTTGTCCTTTGAAGTGGACTTTCATGCATCGCAGTAACAACAGCAGCTCTTTGACTTACGAAGCGAGGCTCCTTGTTTAAACAGGCCTCAACGAACTCTTTAAGCGGTTTGCTGTAGTGCCCTTCCAGAGTCGGGGGGTTGTTCTTTGGGATGAGGAATAAGACCTTCATAGGATGCAGCTCGGAGTGCGGCGGCTCACCCTTAGCCATCTCTATTGCAGTTATTCCTAGTGACCAGATATCAGCCTGTAACAAAGACAAAGGAACAACCGGATCATTTTATCAACAAGCACGAAAGCAGGAAGGATTTCAGACCCATTTTACTCATATTAATGCAAACCACTGGCCCAGCATGATTATGTTTCAGCACCAACAGGTCCAATAGCACTCATCCAGTCTGACTGATTCAGCTGATTCTACTGGACTTCATCAGAACAGCCGTTACATAATTTATCTCTACAAACAGCCTTCACCTCCGGTTTGGATCATGACGTGGGCGGGAGGTTCTGGTTGGACGACCCAACTCAGAGGCCCAGTGACGCCGGAACCAAGCCGCGAGCTGCCCTACGAGTGATTACCGGACTCAGTGAAGACTGTGTGCTGAGAGCTCTCCAAGCACTGTGCCACTGTCCAGGGCATCCATCTTATCCACACCCCCCCCCCCCCCCCCCACCTGAGTGCAAAGACCGAGGCTTGATAATGGTAGCTGTAACCAGCCGTCAGTCATTTACTGACGGCTGGTTTACTGACATTTTCACTTCAATGCTTCAGCAAAATGACATTTTCACAGCGACAAGAGACATCTGGTCAGCTGAACTGTTTGGAAGATGAAAAGAATCTCTGTAGCGTTCTTTGCTCGACCCAAGACCCGATCGGTTGCATTAATCTTCATGCTTCATGCCCCCCCCCCCCTAACGCTAACTCACTGCTGGTCTAAAGGTCAACGGGCTCAACACTAAGGTTTTAGAGAAACTGAACCCAGGTCAGCCAGCTGTTAAACTCGCCGACTCTTTGCTGTCCCCATCAACGCTACGTCTCTCTTAGTGGACGGATTATTGATTAGATTACCGGCGCCTAATCAATGTCTGGCCAGCAGCACTGAATGTGCGTTTCTTTGGGATGCTGCTTTCCAACAGAAACTATGACTGATCAAAGTGGAATGTCAGGACAGTTCTGACCTTTGAATCATAGGCAGACTGCTTGATGACTTCCGGCGCCATCCAGAAGGGCGTGCCAACGAATGTGTTCCGTTTGATCTGCGTGTCGGTCAGCTGGCCCGCCACGCCGAAGTCTGCCAGCTTCACTTCTCCTTGCTCCGACAGCAACACGTTGGCCGCTGAAATGAGGAGGAACCAAATCTGAGATGCAATTAATGCCCCTCTAGAAAACAAGAAGTTCTTTAAAGGATATTTAAATAAAGAAATAATAAAAAAACAGGCCAGTACTTTAACCACTTAAGTAATGAAATAGTTCCCAGCTACTCGAATTGAATGAGGTGATATTTGGTTTGACAGAACAATAACCAGCTTCATCAAAGTGTTTGCATTATTTAAAAAAAAATCACGACAGGGAAGTGGCAAAACGCTTCTGCTGAGTGGATCTTCAGCCTGCCTGGAAAACGCCAAAGAAATAAACTACTGGATACACAGGAGCCCCCCCCTGAGTGTGGACTGTCTAATAAATGTTTCATCATCATCATCATCATCATCATCACCCTTAGTTGTTCCATCATTCATTCTTTCCTGCCGGCTGCAAACAATCTCAAATATTTTTCCAGCTGGATCACCCTAAAACAGAGAGCGATTAAAACATCCTGCATCTGCTTTGATCAACTCACGCATCCATGCGGTTTGCGTCAGACGTTTAACACGCCAGTTAAAATAACGAGGCTACGAACGTGCTAATGAAGGTTAGTCATTGTCATTCATCTAAATGTCTGCGTCGACATTATTTTCTCCCAGGTGATTCTACCTGCTTACTATGACAGTTGGTGCAGGGCTGCGTTATCCTGGAATAGATTTAGTGTTTCTTGATCCTGCTTGAGCCTGTTTCTATACGCAAAGACTCAATTCAACTTAATTCACATGAAACAGGTCATTGTGGCAGCACGTCACCTTTGATGTCTCTGTGGATTTTCTTTTCAGAGTGCAGATACTCCAGCCCTTTGAGGATCTCTCTCAGAATGGTGGCGATCTGAGTTTCATCCAGCGCTCCGGGTTCCAGCTAGCGGAGCAGATCAATCAGAGGATGCAGGTGATGTCAGGCTTAAATATGACCGATGGCAGGAATTAACAACTCGCATATCAAGTCTGTGTTACAGACTCACCAAATCTAGGGCCGATCCTCCACCCAGATACTCCATAATAATCCATAATTTTGTACCCTGAAAGATAGAACAGTGATTCAATTCTAGATGGTGTTTAATTTTCAGTAATTGTTAAGCTAGAGTAGAGGTCACACACTTGTATCCAAACATTCATTTTTCAAAAATCAGCCAAAAATATTACATTTTAACATTAAAACCCATTTATGGATTCAAAAATCAGCCAAAAATGCACATCAACTCTGATTCACTTTTACTTTTCATGGTTGGTGTATAAAGATACCAGAACAATCGAGAACCTTTTGGTGAGGATCCAGATCACCATGGGGACGGTGTAAATCCAATTAAGAAGTGAACGAGCTGCTCGGCGAGTGCTTTTCCAGTTATATCAGTTATAGGCATTTCAAACACAACAAAGCCGCAAGTTCAGCAAGTGTCTGACAATCAGGAACAGGAGTCACTTGTTTAGGATGTGCCAACAATTTTGGAATTCAGCTCGGGACCCAATGGAAGCTGGCACAGCAGAAGGGCAGACGAGTCACGCTCCTCTCAGCTGAATAGAGCTGGAGCCACACAGCGAGTGGTTTCTCTATCCACTGACCAATAACAGGAATATAGTGAGGCCATCAAAAAACATCTCCCCACAAACACAAAGAGGTAAATGCCTCTTCAATAGATAGTTGCATTTACCTCATTGTGTTTTCCTTGCCTTGCTCATGATGGCTCTATTAAAGCAGGGCTTTCCCTGCTCTACCTGGAAAGGGCCTTGAGATGCATTTTAGTTAGGATAGAAAAATTAAATTCATGACCAATGTTTCAGACTTGTCAAATTGTATTTAAAATATTTTAGAGGCAAAAACTCAGGTTTTTCTTGTTTTTCTCTTTTGGATGTGACACAGAAACATAACTCTCTCATTAAACTAAATCTTACCTTTAGATAGGACCCATAATACTTGGTGATGAAGGGACTGTCGCACTGGCTCAAAACCGTGATTTCCTGATGAATGTCTTCTATGTCATCCTCCGCTTCCTCCAGATCAATAATTTTAATCGCCACGACTTTCTGAGTCCGGCTGTCAATGCCTTTAAAAACTTCACCGAAGGATCCTTTTCCAATCCTTTCAAGCTTTGTGAAAAGCTCTTCCGGATCTGCTCTGAAATTCTGTGTGACAGAGAAGCAAAGAGAGACACTCGCACCGTTTCATCATGAGAGGAATACTGAGAAAATGGAAGCGCGTAGCCATTTGATCTTAGCATTATATCCAATGGGGATGCATTTTCTCTCTCTCCATGAAACAGCTGTACCCCCCAGGCTACACGTTCTCCACCACCGTTCACTTACATTTGAAAAACACAGCAATCCTTAGCCTAACCCGTTTGAGTACTGTTTGCAGTGCAATATTTATTAGGATAAAATGCATACATACAATAAATTTAAGGCAAACAATAAAAATATTCACAGTACTATTCCACCTGCAGTAACTAAAATGATCAAAACTAGTGCTGAGGAGATTAATTACTCAATCTTCTGATAGCAAACTAAATACTTTTACACAGAATAACCACAAGTATTTAGGATTTTCTGCAACTCAACCTCCCAAAGGAAAATCAACATTTTTTGTGAGAGAATTCAGGGGCCACAAGCAGAAACAATGTCAACGGCGCTGAAACAACCGAGTGTCAAAGTATTGAATCAATCGATTATTCAATGACAATTTCATAGTAATCCTTTAATTAATGTATGATGAGACACTTCCAGACATTACCTGCTCCTCAAACCTCAAGCTGATTGTCTGTCTCTCATCCGTATACACTAAATAGCTAATAAGTTATTCAGTATTGACCAGAGGAAATTAATAATTTAAACTAGACATCAAGGCCTCGATATCTTGGCTTGGCTTTGAAAAACTGGAACGATGAAGGGTTTTACCCTCTATTTCATAAACATGCAGAGTTATTTATTGAGCGATAAATTACTAATATATTGATTAATATAGTTGGTAATTACTATTAACTCTTGGCTGCAGCCCTAGTTTAAAGTAAAAGGTGTGCTGAAATAAAACACAGATGAGACCCGGTCGCAGGTGTTATTTGATCTGAAATAACTAGCAGGGCCTGTGGAGGCTTTCACAGCTCGCCATCCCTTCAGCACGTCCATATTTGACAGAAGGACAAACAAGAAGACAACTTCTGGACTTTGACAAATGGGCGCATTTATCGATAATGACGACGCGGATCCTGCAGATATGAAGTTACAGCCGTCTAATAAAACCGTCCTGCGGGAGAGATTAAACTTGTGCTATTGACGTGCACATTTGAAAGACAGCTAGTAATAAAACGACTTTGAATTTACCTGAACCCCAGGCAGCCCACTCTGACCGGGAGAATGAGCCATGGCGTCTTATCTGTGAAGATGACGCCTTTAGTCGTCTTTTTGTGCTGTCCTTATCGGCGGCGTGACGCTCGTTTCCTGGTCGGTTGCTTCCTGATGACCCGCAAAGCCCGCGATCAATGTGTCAAGCGAAAAGTCTCCCGATATGCCAAAGACCGGCGCGTCCTCCACCTCCAGCTGCCTGCCAGCTTTCTCCTCGCTTGCCTTCCGCAGTTAGCAGACGCTAGCCACGCTAGCCACTTTAGCGGCTACCGGTAGTTCCGCAGACCGCCGCGGGCTATGCCTCCACGCCCGGCGCTCTCCGGGCGACAACACGGAGGCTTGTTGTGAAATAGCCGGAGCGGGTAACTCTGTGCTCGCTGCCAAACACCGGTAGTTGTTTCTGTCGTTATTCGCTCCTCACTTTGTTTTGTCGTTCGGCGCCATCTTGGGTAATGTTATAGTCGTTTATGGAGGACCAATCAGAGTGAAGGAGAATTCATCGTCACAGAGGCGGAAGCGCGTGCGGGTGCAAAGTTCACTTGTTGCGACCTTTAGCACGACCTCTGGGCCCCTGGGGGTCCGAAGGATGAAGCAGTAGGACTCACAGCTGCATCAGAAGAACCACCAGAATCCCTTTTCACATTGAATGTAATCCACCAATGAATCATATCCCTTACATTTATTTCTAAATCAGTCTGTTTATATATATAAAGAATAGAGAACCCTCATTCACAGAAGTTTAATAAGGTATGTTGCTATCAAGATAGGGCAAAGTTATGTTATGAACCCCGACAAGGCAAGCGCCTTCATAACTATGCAGGTAGCCGTACTTACGGCCGGTCCCTCAGAACAAAACACGGTCGTAAGTCGACAACCTGTACCTCAAAAGGACAAAAAATCATGTAAATTGAGCAAACCTTATGCAGTATCATTTCATCCATTGTTAACTCTATACCTTCACTCTCAAATAATTTACAAAAATATTATTTACTAAAAAAGCACTTGCAGCGTGCAGACCTCCTTCAAACAGCTCAGCCCCCCCCCCCCCATATATTAGTTATCAGAAATAATGGTCCTATATTTATGTTCCATTAGTGGTGGATTCACGTTGATATTAGTTCAGTCGTCACAAAATCACTTTTTTTAGTAAAGGCGCTTTTCTTCTGGATCTAGCGCCATAGCTTTTGATGATACAGTACAACAAATCCGTTGGCATGCGGCGGATTCCATGGTGTCTTGGGTATACCTTGGTGTTTGTTCATATTTATATTTATTCTCCTGCAGTGACAAAAATTAAAAAGTTCCCATTATTTCTTGTTAAATTCTGGATCATAGTATCCAGAATTTAGTCAGGATCCAGATCAATCTTTGAAAAAGCCTCCATCTTCAGATCCGTTTTCATTACAATCCATCCAGTTGTTCCGTAACCCTGCTACAAATCACATGGCGGAGGAAATACAGTGATCGTTTATGGAGTACACAACTCCACTGATGGCCTGACAAGCTGCCATGATCACCGAACAGCGAGCTAAACATATGTATAGCAAAAACGGCACTCTTCAGTCTTACATGGGGGCAAGTTTTAATACAAAAGAGCAATTACATTCAATAACACGCGTTGGAAAATAATCAAATTATAATTGTTGTACTAAATAAAAAGGTTTCAACATCTCAACATACCTAAAGCAATCTTACACACAAATACACACAGACAATACAACAAATGCACCTCCTATCACTTTAAATCCACAGATATAAATGCATTATTATAATTATATTATATATCGTATTACTATTGCCTTTTGAAGCGTTCACATTTTTGAGCTGTTCACATTTTGGTCTGTTTGGCTTTTTCACCCATCTCGCCACCTAACTCCTTTAGTTGAGTTATATCATCTTCATCGCTGTCATCATCGTCAGAATTCTTCTTGAACTGGGCTTCGATTTCTACTGGGTCGATATAAGTGTAGAAATGTGCCATAATGGAGAAGATAAAGCACACGGCCAACAGCAAAGAGGCAAACAAGATGTACTCTGCCCACTTTGAGGAGAGAGGAAAAGCATGATATTAATACATCATCATGTTGTTGCTCTGACACAGAAGCAACGTCTTACATTCCCCACAAGGGGCGTTTTCATCTTCAGCTCCTGTAAATGCAGGTTTATTTAGTTGGAGAACTCCTTAGTACCTGTTTGGGAATCTTTGCAAGCTCAGCCACAATCAACACAATGAAGTTGCCAACAGCAACAGTCAGCAGCCAGCCTGCTTGCAGCACAGCTTTCATGTTATTAGGAGCCTGAGGGACACAAAAGGAGGACACAAATGTAATAAAGCTAAAAAACAATCACCATTATACCCTTAAATTAAAACCAAATGTCCTTTCTGACCTCTACTTCACTGTAAAACATGGAAATGAGGTGTGGGAATTCGTGCTGTTTTACCTGCGAGTAGGAAAACGCCAGACCAGTAACGGAAAACATCACTTCACCAGCAGTGATGAAGAAGTACTGCGGGATCTGGAGGGCCATGTTAACCGAGTTGGGCTTGATGTATTCTATTACAGTAATAGCCTTCTGACACTGAGGCTAATGAACAGAAATAAATACATCTCATATTAGGAGTCAGCATTTATAAAAACAACAATCTAGGCTGATCAATATTACGGGTCAGCGCAAGCAAAATAACGTCTTCTCACACGCGACTCTACCGTCAATAGGATTTGTTCTCAAATGCAAAGAGGAATAAGATACGCAAGGACAATACTTCCTGGGATCAAGTCACATGCTTTTAGAAGATTTATTGATTTAATCTAATAAAATATCCCATAAGAAATTCAATAAAACAGGGTTTTCTTTAGGAGATTACTCACACATTCCATTTAATTGGTTGGCTGTCACACTAAATGAAATGGCCTTATTCACATCGGACCAATACTTGTGATGTTGCGAGTCCGATGGCAAACTTACACTCGACCCAAAGACTAATGTGCTTGGGATAAAGAAGGAATATGAACTTCCAAACCCAAACTCCCGGATGTCAAGAGAATCAAGAATCAAGAAATCTTTAATGTCATTCATACACTCTCATGCACAAACGAAAAACAGCACTCAGGTCCCAGCTCGAGGCGCGCAACACACATTCATTCAACTAAAAGTAAATATATACACAAAATTAAAAAGTGACAAGTGGCAAAGTGACAGTGATTGCACAAAGTGACAGTGATTGCACGATCCCCGTTTGGGTCCAACACGGAAGCAGTGCATTTGGCCTCCGAGTTATCCTCTGTTCACAACCCTCACAGCATCAGGGAAGAAACTGTTTTTGAACCTGGTGGTCCTGGCCCTGATGCTGCGCAGCCTCCTCCCAGATGGGAGGGGGGAAAATAGTCCGTGTGCAGGGTGGGTGGGGTCCTTCATGATGCAGGTTGCCTTTTTCCTGCACCTCCTGCTGTAAATGTCACTCACGGTGGGTAGGCTGCTCTCCGAAGTCCTTTGGGCCGATTTAACCACCCGCTGCAGGGCCTTCCTGTCTGCAGCAGAGCAGCTGCCGTACCACACCGTGATGCAGGATGAGAGGACACTCTCCACCGCACACCTGTAGAAGGACGCAAGGACAGGGGAGCCCATACCTGCTCGCCTCAGCCTCCTCAGAAAGTAGAGGCGCTGGTGGGCCTTCTTCACTAAGGCGGCTGAGTTAGTCCTCCATGTCAGGTCGCTAGCGATGTGCACGCCCAGGTACCTGATGCTCTGGACCACCTCGACAGCCGCTCCTCCGATGTGGAGGGGAGGGGGGGTGTAGCCTCCTTTCCTGTAATCCACAATCATCTCCTTTGTTTTCTTCACATTGATGCAGAGGTTATTATCTCTGCACCACCGCACCAGATGTTCCACCTCCTGCATGTACTCCGACTCGTCGTTGTTGAGGATGCGTCCCACCACTGCTGTGTCGTCTGCGAACTTGACGATATGACTGCTCGGGTACTTGGCTTTGCAGTCATACGTCAGCAGGGTGAACAGCAGAGGGCTCAGAACGCATCCTTGAGGGGAGCCGGTGTTGAGGATGATGGGGGCGGAGGAGATGTTGCGGATTCTCACAGTCTGCGGCCTGTTCGTCAGGAAGTCCAGAACCCAGTTGCACATCGATGGGCTCAGCCCCAGTGTCACCAGTTTGTTGACCAGAGTCTGCGGGATGATGGTGTTAAATGCCGAGCTGAAGTCCA
The DNA here is from genome assembly GCF_040956055.1 of Brachionichthys hirsutus. Classification (NCBI taxonomy): domain Eukaryota; kingdom Metazoa; phylum Chordata; class Actinopteri; order Lophiiformes; family Brachionichthyidae; genus Brachionichthys; species Brachionichthys hirsutus. The sequence continues at coordinate 1,304,556 of NC_090908.1, forward strand.
GAAACAGCAGCCTGGCATAAGCATCTCTGGTCTCCAGGTGACTCAGGGCCTCGTGAACCACTGAAGCGATCGCATCGTCGGTGGAGCGGTTCCTCCGGTACGCATACTGATGGGGGTCCACGCTGTCATCGACGCTGTCCTTAATGTGCCCCATCACCAGCCGCTCAAAGCACTTCATGACTATCGGAGTCAGAGCAACCGGCCGATAGTCGTTCAGGCATGATACTGTGGAGGTCTTGGGGACAGGGATGATGGTGGCTGTCTTCAGACACGTCGGCACTGAGCCCTGGGACAATGAGGTGTTGAAGATGTCGGTCAACACCTCGAAGAGCTGAAGTTGGAGAAATCGAAGCATTTACTTATTCCAATAACACAATAATAAAAAATGGACTGACATGACTGCGATTCACTCTGGATGTTGAAGGTGACCCTGAATAAAAAAAAAAGGAAATGACTTTAATGAACCACATTGAAAATTCTAGATATAGTGACTTACAGAAGGTGAAACAAATTCCTTACTTTCCATTTTTTATTATTGTGTTATTGGAATAAGTAAATGCTTCGATTTCTCCAACTTCAAAGGCAGCAGTGGTTACGTTCACTATTTTGTTCATTCCATTTATAAATCTGAAATGGGAATATATTGATAGCATTTAGACACACCAACACACACACCGGGGTTGCTTCATTTTAACGAGTGGCTCTGAAGAGCAAGTTTAAAGCTGCAACTCTAGGACTCTCAGTATTTTTGATTCAACTCACCGGATCGCATTTCTGCCCTTTTCTGGTTTCAAAGTTAAATCAGGAGTCTGAGGAAATAAGACGCTGGTAATTTTAATCCTTAAACGTTCCCTGGCGACTCTATTGTCATCATTCTGTGCTTTAACTCACCAGTAGCCATTCATCAGAAGTGTTGGAAGGAATCAGAAGTGTTTGTCGCTGTCCCTCGCTCAAAGGAATATTTCTCACTCCCGAGTCACCGATTGAAATGTTAAGACTTTCTGTGTCAAACGTGAAGAATTCATCGCTGGCCTTCAAAACAAAGACGCCGTTAAAGTTGTGCACTGAGAGAGAACACGGGCAGAATGCGAGCGCTTTTCAGAAAGCGAGTAGCAAATACTTCTGTCACTGAGGATACGCAGTACCATGTTTGCAGGAAGTGTCAGAGGTTCACTGCCAGGCAGATCAACCGTCACCGGAGTGCTGCCCATGTTCAGTAGCTTCAGCTGCGTCTGGGAGGCCGATGGGAAGACGGGCAATGTTTTCTAAAAGGTTGTGAAAACACAGACGCGCCGCCGTCACTGCGCTGAACTTGTACTGTGGTGCGCCGACCTGAACCATAAATGGTGTTTTATACTTACATCAATTTCCAGCTGAACCAGAGCAGCACAGACAAACGCTATTGATGCCAGAATCATCCCCACCGTCATTCTCCTCAAAGGCCTGTTGAATTAGCATTTAGCACAGCCACTGATATATAAATAGACACTTGCTGCTTTTATGACTGTCACATGGTCTCACGTTGAAATCTGTATCTTTGAGAGTTTTCAGTGCAGAATGTTGTTTTACAGAATTACATCAGCCTTTGGAGCTGAGGGTTCTTTTTTTTATTACACAGTTTTCAATTGCTTTTTTGATATCTTAGATGAGACAACCAGTATCATTTCATCCTTAGAGGTGTCAATCTTTCAGTCCATTTAGTGCACTTTGAAAACATGCAAAAAAAATTAAGGAATTCCGAAGAGACTGGGGATTTTTATAAAAACAAAACCCTGCCTCTCCCAAAACAAAATGTTATTCCCGTGAGTTGACTTGAGGATCCTGTGAAGGACTGGCCTATGTTGTACACAGACTGGTCGATACTGTGCACGGCCCCAGAGCTTACAGCAGTACTTACGTGAAGTTCAGACCACATTTCTCGATCAGCGGATAGATGAGGCTGTCCATGATGGGCACCAGAGTCAGGATCAGGATGGGATTGACCATCTTAAAAACATTAATGACACAGTGAAGGTGCAATGCAGAAAGAAAAAATCAGTCTAAGCAAACAAGTTTTTACTATTTTAATTTACCTGCATCTGATCAGGCTGAATAACAAGAAGACCCTGCAGATACAGAACATAAAGAAATTAAGGCATAAAGAAATGATTTTTCCCTGATAAGCATGTCCTATTACCAAACTTACAAAGTCTCCATCCATGGTGGTGGCTTGTAGAGTCCACCTAGAGCCCTTTAATAGAGGTGCAGCGGTTAGTACAGCGCCTTCATGCCTTTCTTATGGAAGTGCACATTGATTTTACCTTCTGGTCAAACAGAGTCCAGAACATCGGGAGTGGCGTGTACAAAAAGAGGACCTTCAGCACCATTTTTATTTGAGCAATGAGGAGTTTCTATAACAAAGACAATATGCAAGCGTTGTTATTTGACTGATGAAGTAGTTTGTAGTTGTTGTTGTTGTTTTTAACTCGAGAGAGTTAAATGAAGAGACAGCTTGCATCATATTTGTCCTCGGCCCAGTCCATCCAGTGCTGCCTCTTCGGGTACCGACTGCTTCTGTACTTGAAACGGTTTTTGAGGGCAAACTGAATGAGAGACATGAGACAGAAATATGTTTTTAGAAAAGCCCCGAGTAGTACTTGTTAAAACTTAATGCAGAATGCGTCGATGCAAAGACTCACCCCGATACATTTACACACATCATTCATGATATTTCCCTGCGGTTCAGCTCTATAGTACATCGGGCTTCCAGCCACAAACACCACTGTAAAAAAAACATCACAGGCCCATCATCAATATCAGTGTACGATGTGCAATTCAGATAGCGTATTTACATGTGTGCTGCACCGAGTGACGGCTCCACGCACCAAGTGCAACCACCATTAGTACTGCAGGGACACCAAAGGCCAGAGGGTAGCATTCCTGCTGACTGTGGATACCGCACTCCTGCGCTGCAGATGCAAGCAAGCATCAAGCTTAGATATCACTCACGGTCAAAGACGATCCCAGTTCATTACGAGCATCGTGTTCTACTCTACCTCTAAGGACTGGAGTGATGATCGTAGACAGGAGACTCCCACCGTTAATGCACAAGTAGAATACAGAGAAGAAGGTTCTCCTTTGTGACTCCTGCACAGAGAAAGGACTCCGTTTTCATTCATCTTGTGGAGCCTGTACGCATTGCACTGCTGTACCGAATGCTCAGCCAACTCCAGAGTGACTGATCTCTCTGACGAGAGCGCATGCACGGGTTCCAGGGATGGCAGATGTGTAGAACGAGTTGAGGCTAACATAGCCTCAAACAAAGAAGCAGGCTAGACGGCTGCCAAGTGAATTCCACACCCCTGCGATCAATGCTCTTTCTCATGATACCAACTGGGGAAATGTTTATGCACTTCCCTCTGAGACCACAGAGGCTATATAATGTTTTTTCATATGCATTAGCCCTGAGACTTAGATTTGTAAAATTGATGGTGTTTTCCCGTAAAGCTTAATTTAGCAGCAGCATCAGATTAAAATAGACATTTGTCCAGTAGCTGCATTGACTTCAGTGTCAGCTTTACCTTGCGACTGTCTCTAATCCGCTGACCTCAACATGAAAACTCTCGTTTTGTTGTCAGTGTTTTGGGAGGTTTGAAGTTGAACTGTATTGTAGGGTAGGAGCAGAAATGTAATATTCTAACCTGATTGTCATTAAACTGGTCTCCACCAAAGGCGGCAACACAAGGTTTGATGCCCCCAGTGCCCAGAGCGATGAGGAAGAGACCCACCATGGACAAGGCACTAAGTGAGGAGAGGACCGCGAGCGTGAGTACTGAGGAGGTGCAAAACACCCGTAGGCTTTGTTATAGTAATATCTCTATGAAACTTACACATGAAAGGTCATGTTATTAGGGGTCCCATCTCTATCGGTGTCTGTGATGTCATGTATTGCACTGACAGACATCGCTACCTGGCCGATTGTGTAGACAATGGACAAGTAGATGATCGTCCTTTAAAAGGAAGCAGGGAATAATCATCATGAGAGAAGTTACATTTCCAACATAACAAATAAAAAGGATTACAAGTACTGGACTTCAGTAAAAATAGTAACGTGTCATCAGCAAAAAGCAGTAACAATATCAAAGGTATTTGTTAAAGTAAATACATTTAAATCAGTGTGTAATATAAAAACTTTATAAAACATTTTTGGAGGGTATCTTTTTTTAAATCAATGAAGAATTAATAAAAGTAACAGAGTAACTCTCTCTATGGAATGTTGCATAACATGCATTAACATTTCCATCTTAAAGTAGAAACAGAAAGAAGAAAAAGTAAATAAATTAATGTGCAGGTCTCGAATAAAAGTACTCGATATCTTTACACCACCGTAATTTACACATCTCCAATAGTAAAATAATTATCACCTTTGTACTTTAAATCAATGACACTGGAGGCAGCCACTCACTTAAACTTTCCCAGCCAGGAGTCTGCCACAATGGCTCCCAGGATAGGAGTCAGGTAGCACAGGGCCACAAAAGTGTGATAGATGGATGTGGCCATGTCATCGTCCCATTTCAAGAAATACCTGAAATACAGCACCAGGACGGCTGTGGTGTGTGTGTGTGTGGGGGGGGGGGGGGGGGGAATTGAAGAGAATCAGCTCAGAAATGTTTTGCTATCTACAAGAAACAGTTCTGCAAATCAAGCGGCAAAACGCTTGATATTAGTTTTGGAAGGAAGGAAATGCTCTCACCCCGCATGCCATAATAGGAAAACCTCTCACAGAACTCGTTCACAACGATGAAGAAGATGCTGAGGGGGTAACCACACACCACGCTGCTCTGTTGGAGTAAAGACAGGGCACAGAATATATGTAGATCATGAAAAGAGGCAGTGTTACCACGTTCTAAGAAGAGGATTACATCAACAAGGACACAGTTCTGTTATCCTGTTCTTTCGTCCTCTTCATTTTTTGGTCTCTAAATACGTTTATATATTTACATACTTTATCCTTCGTTCAGACTATTGCTGTCAAAATGTTCACGTCTTCAAAGAAGCAGCACATTTGAATACTGTGCATGGTTTAAATACAAACTGCATATACTTAATAAACTCTATATATTCTATTCCAGGGAATACAATTGTAGTTTGTTTTAATTTTGCTGAATTTCATTACGTACCTTCCCTCTTCCCCTCGTTTGCTTTGGATCCTTTTTTTCTGCATATAAAGTGAAACAAGATTAAATAGCTCATTTTCATAATTGGAGACTACAAGCTGCTGCTTCCACATTATCTAACACTAGAACTAGCAAGGCAGTCATTTTGACTGCTTTCCAAATTTTCAACGTCATAAAGTACCAATAGGATCCTGACTTTTCCTAAATGTGTGTATTTATTATTATAACATTGTTTTATCATAAATATTTCAAAAAACAAAAGTGCCAAGTGCAAATAAATTGTTAGAAAAAAGGACTCTTGTGTCAAATGTCACAAGGTGGTGCATGGGAGCTGCACATGGGGGGTGCAGGGCAACTGTGGTGGGTGGGAGCTGCACATGGGGGGTGCAGGGCAACTGTGGTGCGTGGGAGCTGCACATGGGGGGGTGCAGGTTACCTGATTGTGAACAATAAGCAAAGCAAATTGGCATCGCAACAGCAGATCATTTTGGAATGTTCATAATAGTTAATAATTATCATTGTAAAGGTCAAATGAGACTAAGCTGTTTAGAATGTTTATAATGGCTAATAATTATTATCATTGTTCAGGTCAAATGATGCGACAAACCTGTTTTTAAAGCAGCATACATTCGTTTTGTTTTTCACAGAGATAATTGTTGCGGTTCGAGTTGGCATGCGTCATTGCAGAGACGTCATGTGTCAATTAAATAAATAAAACACTATCATTATAGTTTTCATTTTACCTATTCCACCAATTTTTTCTTAGATCATGATAACAATAATCCAGATTATATACAAACAATGTCCCAGCAGTCAAAATAATTGCTGTGGTAGGGTTAGTGGGTAGGGTTCTAGTAGTTGCAGAATTCTGGTAAACCGAGTGTTAAGAGCTTTAAAAAAACAACATCGTCATTTGGTGTCGCAAATGCAACAAGTTTTCCAAAATACATCATGAATTATTTAAAAAACCTGCAACTTAGGTCCAGGTTGTTATAGAGAAACAATTAATTCTCAATTAACTTACCTGGTTAAATAAATAATAAACTCACCTGCCATGTTTTGAGTGGAACGGTGTACTTTCTACTGCAGGTTGGTATTCATTAGAATTTCTACACAGCAATAAGTTAATTATCCAGCTTCATGTGTCATTTGTTTTCCTGACTTGTGGGCGTGTCTCTGACTTTTGATTGGTCTTCCACAACGCTGGCTGTACTGCTTTTATGATGGCCGTAAACATGAGATAGAACACATCTATATTCAGCACCTGCCTCACAAAAGGGATTAACTCTCATGATCACAACAATCTTTCAGACACAAGTGCGTAAATAAACTGGAATAAATGCAAATATAAAAGAGCTTGTGAGTACAAGTGAAGAGAAATTAGTTTTATTTAAAAGAAAAGCATTAAGAACAATTCTGTTTACAGCAGAACAGAAACTTTGCGTTAAATAAAAGAAATAAAAAAAGAACAGAGCTTCTCAAATATAAAAACTTTGAATCAACACTAGAACGGTAAAAGCTTCATTTAACTTCCACAGTAGGCGTAGTGTCTGGTTCCACACTCCCTTTGGCCAGAAGGTGAACGTCATCTTTACAGTGTATGAGCCTCACACAGCATGTTCATTTGCAAATATTGCACACTTTCTCTATAAACAGTAATAAACAACTTGCAGTACACTTTTAGTATGCAGTGGCTTTAAATAGTTAAAAAGCCTCCCAGACTAAATGACTTAAACTTGAAAGCTAACATGAGTCGCGAGAGGCTCTTCTGCAGGTTAACATTTTTGTAGAAATATAACTTCATGTACAAGAGGATGGGTGACGAAGACTGCAGCAGATACTGTTCACGAAGACACCAATACAGTGGTTTATAAAAGTGGAATACTGTACAGTGTGGAGCACTCATAAAAAACACAACGGGCTTTCGGTGCTGTGAAGTAATTACATGCATATTACCATAGAAACCACTGCCCGGCCATTTCAGGTAGAAACAGCCGGAAGCAGACGTCACGTCTCACCGCAGGAACAAACCTGCCACGTCTCCTGCTTGCCTCAGGAATCTAATTTGGCCCCATCCAACACAGTTCCTGTGCCTGGTGTGCACAGCAAACAGGTCCAGCGCGTTGGGCACAGCCGCCTGAGAGTAGCAGTCAGAGTCGTCCGTGCTTCGGTACGTTTCCCTTCATGCCGAGGGAAGAGAAGTACGTTTGAGGTTCAGAAGTAGCATCGCTGGCTGGCCTGCGGGCGAGCCTCCAGGCCACCATCATACCACCGAGGAGGAGCTGGGGAGGCCCTGGATGATCGCACTGGTTGGGGTGCCACTAATGGCATTAAAGATGTGTAGCGAGTCTGGAAGGGCACTCTTCATGCCATCCTCCACAGGACTGATCTGAAAGGAGCAATGACATATTCACAATATATATTATTATACACCACCTTAATATAATAACATCATATTCTTACTGTGAGGAACAGATGCACGCTTTGGATGATATTTGCCTTCATACAGAGAGATTGATGCCACTAACCTGCCTCTGTAGAAATAAAGACACCAATAGATGTCTGACTGTCCATAAAAACTTGAAACCGCTAGCTTGGCCCTGCCTGTGAGAAATTGATCTTCAGATTCAGAGTTTGTAATAAACCCAATCTGCTGTTCCCAGACAGAGCTAGGCTAACTGCTTCGTCCTGTTTCCAGTAATTGCGCAAATATTAGAAAATCAGCCTCTGGCTATTTAAAAAAAACAAAAATTTAGACATGACGGTGCCATCAATCTTGCCCATCTTTGCATCAACTCTCTGCAAAAAATCAGTATTTATTCAAAACTGTTGAAAGATGCATAGAGCAGAAAAGGAGGGCTGCACCCCAACACTAATGGAGGAAGAGAAGTTACAGTTTATCAGCTTTTTTTCAGCACAGGCTATGCAAAGAACAAAAAAGCTTAACATTTCAATGCTGATGAGGATACTAATTACCATGGTAACAGTGACGCTTCAAAGCATTTGGGTCAAACCTACCGTATAAACAAAAACAACACACAATGTATTTGTGCATGCTCATTCATATGCAAAATGTGTACAGATACACAGGAATGCATACATGTACATACATATTTATACATGCACAGTGTACATGTATGCAGTTGAAATACATGCCAGCAATCCACAAGAGATGCAAGTACACAAACGGTTGTTGGAAGAGCCAGCTGCTGCGTCAGGGTGTAAACAGTAGAGGGAGAATCCGCCCGCGGATTTAAATGTGCATTTTAGAAACAGAAATGGTTGATTGACACAGAATTAATAGGCGATTCAGATAAATCATGGTTGTTTAAGCCACCATTTGAACAAACAAGCTGTTGGTTGTTTTTGTGATCAGGGGAAGGAATCGTTCTGAACGGCGGAGGTGCGTACCATGAGTGAGACTCTTATTTATTACAGTGTTATAAAGATAAGGCGTGTCGTGGATATGACCGGCCAATCTATTCAGTGCTTTTATGGTCATTAGATGGATGTTAGTAATTACAGGTACTTTTTTTTAATGCTGCAATAGACCAGAATGCATTGAAGTTTGAGTTTCAGCCAATCCCAGCATAGGACAGATTGATGGAATTTTAAAAACTGATTTATGTGATCAGTGATGTTTGCATCTGGCTGCACCAACAATTAAGAGCTCGGACTTTATTGTGTAATGGTTCTTCTTGCATTACCATCCAATCTGCTTACGTCGGCACAAGGGAGAGAGAGAGAACGGTGTTATCAGCCTGTTATCAGCCAAGTCATCAAACACTCAATAAACGGCTCAACTGGAACGCCGTCGTCGTCGGTAACGCTGGTACAGCCGGGATCACGCCGCTGCTTTGGTTACCTGCTCATGCATGATGATGGAAAGCTCTCGGGCCAGGTCTCTGTAGTTAGCTTTCATCTCATCGTGGTATTCCTGCTGGTCCTCTTTAATCAGTCGCTCATTAATGCCCAAGCCGTGACCACAAGCCTCCACGAAATGCCTGCTCAAAAAACAGAGTCACGATGTCAGAAGAGCGAACCTGATCAAAACGTTTGCAGCCACAAGCTGGAGGACTCTCACCTGAAGACCTCTTTCAGCTGCTTGACTTTGTTATCAGGATACTTCTTGGCGCTTGAATCGTCCAGAAAGGCTCGGGCATAGGCGAGCGGCCCCGCGTTAACCTGCGGGCGGGGGGTGGGGGGGGTTAGTCTCTTTTTCCTGAGCCATGCCCCGCGTTTGCCCATGCATGCCAGCAGGTACCTGAACACTGATGCTGCCCTGCAGTTTGAGCTGCAGGCGAATCATGTCCACCTCACTGGTGGAGCAGAGCTGCTTGATCTCAGCCACCTTCTTGCTCATCTCATCAATGGCCACCTCGATGGGGCTCAGATCAGTGTGGTGCTGATACATCACCGCAATGCGCTTCTTTACGTAGGGGAAACAATGTGTGGCTGCGAGAGGGGAGCAGCACGAGGACAGAGGTGAACTGATTGCAGATCGGAATACGCTCGTCTGATTGAAACGCTTTATCATAAAGATAAGAATGGCCGGTTGAACCTTTGGACCATGAAACTAGATGACTGGCCAGGGTTAGGCGAGGACCTTGACAAACAGCTGACGTGTTCAGAATGTAATCAAGAGTCATGACATTTCTACCGAGTAACACGAGGCAGCCCTCCACATCATGTGTAACCTTAAACTACAGGTATTAGGTGGGGGGGGGGGGGGGGGTCATATGTGAAGCACATTCAAAGCTTAACATCTGGATATCTCTGCCTCTGATGCAGGGTTAGGGTTATGAGGTTGTTCTCGTTGCGTATTCTGTGTTTCATTATGTCCTACATGATGCAGAACAACGTACCGGTCAGTATCGTCCTGCGTTTGCACTGCTCGTTCACCCCGCCTTGCTTTTTGCCCGATATGGTGAAAGGCATTTCGAACACAAAGCGGCGGATGTTGTGGCTCTTCTCGAAGTCCGTCTTCCTGTCTGCGAGTTCCTTCTCCTCCAGGTAAGGGGTCACATGCGTCACTTGGATGTACGCATACTTGGAGTCCAGGTCTTTGGGGTTAATCTACAAATAATGCATCGATCAATGCAAAACGTTTTGTAAAGCTTGCATCATCATGACCGTAGAAGTATCTTACCCTTCCAGAATCCTGAATCATCTTCACGTTCTCTTGGCCAAACTTCTCAGAGTAGAGTTTCAGGAGCCGCTGAGATATCTCTGACAGAGGGGTGAATTTGGGTTCTTTGTAAATGTACTCTTTACCGTCTTCGTCTTCAAAGAAGCCCTAAAGAAACACGAGTTAAAATCAATCAAGGTGATGTCATTTATTTATTTTTATTGCAGATGAGATGAACTCCATTCCAATCTGATCACAACTAGTGATTGGGAAGTTGTTAAAATTAAAAGATAATATACTCCCAGTGTTGGACCAGGATTTTTAGACTCTAAACAAACAACCTTCCATCTACCGAAAGTCAAAGTGCAGCAAAACAACGCTGGAACATTCCCTCCTGTCAATTAAAGGATCTGAAACAGACCGCAGGAGTTTTCAGACTTCACACCGTCAGTGGGAGCATTTAGATTAGCCTGCCTCGTGTGTAAATGGGAAAAGGTCTCATGAACTGATGGGTGACGCCATGCAGATGAATGCTTTTCTACTATGGCGAGGACAACACTGAGGCTGGACTAGAGGCGTTAAAGGGCCGGAACATAAAACACTGCGCTGCCTGCATTGGCCAGGGACGACAACGCAGACTTCACACAGTGCAGCTTTCATATTGATTTACCCGTTTAGCCAGTAAACAGTAAAATGAGCAATTAGAGAAACTCCTCAAATAGACAAAGACTCAAAGCACGCAGCCAGAGGCAAAAAAAAAACATGTTAGGACAACAGTGAGTGTCAATAGCAGACTGACAAACACAAAAACAGGAATGGTGTAATGAAGGAACGCCATGCGACGCGGCCTGAGAAACAGAAAGAAGCTGCAACGGCTGATTTCTGCTGTGAGTTGAATCAGGATTACATCAACAACACAAGGAGTTAGGCTGCTCGGAATACTACTGTGCAACTTACCGCTGCCTTTAAAGAGCAGAACAAGCAGAGAAGGGTATTAGAGTGGAGTACAACACCATGGAATACCACAGCATGTGCACGTGGCCATGCTACAGACATCTTCATCAGCAGTCCCAGAATGCAACGCCAATTACTTTGCAACAGCAGCGACTAAATTACTCATGCGCTTCTTTTTTTATTAAAATAAACTTTTCAGAAGTTTAAATACACTTAGTGCGGAAATCAATTACACAATATGTCAATTTGTAAAATTCAACTGGAAACACTTTCAGAATATGCTTTTTTTTTTTTGAGCGCTAAATGTACCTGCCCAAAGAAAGCCACTCTGAAGTAGGTGCCGAGCAGCCTCTTCCCCGAGTGCATGACCTCGCTCACTTTACTGTAGGCCCGATGCAGCGTGTCGTACAGGTGGGCCAGTTTCTGTGCAAACAAATACAAACCAGATGTAACATCCATTCGGAAGTCTGACACGCTAGCATCCCAACCGAGGCTGAATTAGCGTGGATTCCTGGGACAACATTCCATTCCTCATCGCACCTCAAAGTCCCTGCGCTTCTCATAAATGGGGATTATGAGCTTGTAGATGTCAGAGATGAGCTCGTAGCGCTCAGCTTTCCACAGGCCGTCTGCACACGCCTCCAAGAGCTCCATTAGGACGTCCTGAGGGAACACGAGACGGGATCAGCTCCGTCGTTACAAAATGTGAATACACATCTCTGGTCGACGAGCACAAGATGGCCTCTCACAGCATCAGAGCCAGACTGCACTGGAAAGGAACATCGTCATCTTGGGTACAAAAACGCTTCCGTTTTTCTTTATATTAAATATCACTGAGGTTTGTTACTAAAAATACACAATAACAACATGTCATTATAACATTACGCTTGTTATCGATAAAATACAGAGATTATTTAAATGGAATTTACTTAAGGAACTATTGGAGAACAGACTGATGCAATAAAAGCCTTAATACGTACATTAACGTTAAATCACAGTCATTCGGCAGAGGCTTATGCACAATGAAACAGTTACTGGTTAGAAACGTAAATACTTCGTTGAAATGCACATCCTGCATGCCGACGTCCTCCATCATCGCGGCCTCTTCATCGATATTCGGAGTTACGACGCGGAACGCTGAGCAGCCCTGCTTGATCATTCCTGCACGACATCAAAAGACGAGAGAACAATTTAACAGCCAACGCAGTCGTCATACAAAATAAGAATGTTTATGGAGTTGTTTTTACAAGACCCCCAACACAACATCTAAATGTTGATCGAGTGATAAGTATGGCTAAGCGGCACATACACAGCAGACGGCTGTGAGGCATGCACGTGAAAACGCTGTAATGAAGCACCTTTTCTCCGCAGGTATTCCGCTACGAGCGCTGCAACGTGGACATAACACATGGCCGCCTGTAAAGAACGGGAATGAGCCGGGTCAGATGCACAGTAGGTTTTAATGTTACGCATCAGTCCCCACAGAAAACAACTAAAATGTACCCTCCAAAGGCAAGTATGAAGCAGATCCCGTCAGATATTAAGAGCTGATATTGCACAGACAGACGTGAAGAGAGTCTCAGACCCTCCCCAGTTCTCATCACGGACCTCTGACAGGTCTCCGTTCTTCACATGGATCCGGGCCATGCTGTCCAGCCACGTCTTGCGTAGCTCAGGTGTGCTGGCGTAGGACTTGGCCAGGCTGTACTGCAGGTCCACCAGCATCTCTGGATCTCTCTCGTGCTCCTTCATCTGAGCCGTGGCCATCAAAACGGTCCGGATGCGTTTGGTCAGGTCTTTCACATCGGACGGGAAAGCGGTGTTCTGTTGAGGACGAGGCAGAACAGTCGAGCACGGTGTTGATGCCTTTGAGAGGTGAAGCGGAACTTTCCTGACCTTAATGGTTTTGTCACTGTTGGCACAGTTGTTGATTATCGACAGCGACTGCTGGAAGCGAGTGCTGCCGATACCAATCACATCAGCGATCAACTGGCTGACGGCAATCACCACCTAAAGAAAGGGAAGTAGGGAGAGACTTCATGTCGAGATAAATACCAAATCTTTGAATCACACATTTCTTATTTTCTTTTCTTCTGACCCTTTCGGTAAAAGAAAAGGAGACATTAAAGGTAAGTGTTACCTGCCGTATCAATGCAATGACTTACACACAGATGTGTGTGTAAGTGTGTGCACACCATTTTATTCAATAACTGGTGATGGGTAGAAATACTGTTAAACGGGAAATGGCGTCTCCAGAAGTCCAAAACGTTTTCATTAAATTAGGTGACCTGTAAAGGAGAGAACGCGAGAAGACGATCCCACCTGGAGGTGCGTCCGAACGAAAGACTTGCGACCCGTGTAGTCGAAGTTGCTCTTCATCAGGAAGTAGAGAAGATGCGCCGCGTCGCTTCGGATGGAGCTCAGCTTGGAGTTACAACATTTCAAGATCTCGTAGCAGAAAGCGGCGCACATGTCGGCTCGGCCTTCAAAAAACGTGCAGGGAAACTAAAGGGCGAAGAAGACAACCGATCAGCTGGAGCAAACCCGAAAGACAAAGAGACTGAGCCCAGCTGGCCTGGACGCCAGCGGCCTTCTCACCTTGTATATGAACGTACGCAGTGACGTGAAGACCTGCTTGAGGGCCGTCTCAGACTGATTGATCCGAAGGAAACAGAGGTGGACCTCAAAGACCTTCTTCATCAGCGGACTGTGGCCGTGATCCGAGCACAGCTGCGTCTGAGGAGACACCCTTTATCATCAGCGGCTCACGTCCCGTCAGCGCGTCTGATGGGCTGCGTTCGGTACCTTGAATCCCATGATGAAGATGCCGAGTGTGTCCAGGACAGTCAGACACACCTCGGTGGCAATGTTCGCCTCCAGCAGCGACTGATTCAACACGTCTGCATCCGAGTGACTGTAGGCTGGAGAAGACAACGCCGCAGTCCGTCACACATCACATTTAAAATGAGAAGAAAATTAAATTGAAGAGAATAAAGTTTCATTCCAAAGCGAAAAAAAACAACGTTAAGCCAAATAAGTGGTTACAACCCACGAAGGCACAACTTCAAAGATTGTCATTTTTAAATGACTGATTTCCGTTGATCAATTTCAAACAGAATTTCCCTTAAACGTACAAGAAGCATTTAGTTATTTTGGAATGAAACCATTTTATTCTGGCTCTTCCTCAAAGGGTGATATGAAAAATGAAATTCAAAGCAGATGAGCTGGCCAGAGGGATGAGCTAACGTTCAGTTAAATCAGGGATGCTCTGAATCCACAAACTGCCTGCCAACCTGATACATTCTTACCATGGGCTACAGATAATCCAAGAATACTTACACTGAAAACAGAGGAAACTGTATTAAATGATGCCATTAACAGAGCGCAAAGTTTAACCCTTTAGACGGGATCAACGCTTCCTGGGCCCCCAATTCAACTGAATGGAATTGAAATGAATTTATTGCTGATGAACATCGTCCTCTGCTGGAAAACAGGCCGAGGGTGATGAGCGTTACGTTGGAGAGCACGAGGATCTGCCGGGGTTCCTCTGCTCAGAGGGTATTTAATGGACGTTACAGCATGGGGCACTTACTGTGGTTAAATGTGTACGAGTTATCCAGGCTGCTGAGCTGCTGCAAGCGGGCATGCATCATTCCCGCCCTGTTACGGGACACAGGCAGAGTCTGAGACTTGCGTTCATGTGCTACAGGTCCTGCCCCATCCTGGTTCCTGATGAGGAAACAGGACAATGTTAGACCAATGGCTGATTAGCAGCACAGCGAGAGGCATTAAGCAAGTTAGGTTGAAAAATACACCAATTTACAAACAGAGATTGTGTAAATATCACTCAAATATCCGGAGCGGAAAAATCAACTTGATTTAAAAAGAACAATGTGGTGCTGTGTAAAATAGAAGTAAAACAGAATGTAAAGTTTTTTAATGGAAAACAGGGCAATTTATTTATAATTATTTATCTCATGAGCAAGATATTTCAAAAAGGAAGGGAAATCAGATCCGATAAGAAAGGCTGGCGTGTTCCAGGTCAGCGTAACCGGACTTTGTAAGAAAGGAGCATCTTTGGAAGTTAGTCATTGAGTAAACAGCCCCCAATTCAAGCCATTGTAGCATAGCAACTGCAGCCGGAGCGACAACATCGGATGATTCAGTATCGTTTGTGTTGCAGTCTGCAGACTGTACTGAGATCAGTTCATCAAAGCCCCGCTGAAGCTTTTACACAGCATAACATAAAAGCCCCGAGAGAGAAAACAGCTGGAAAGCCTTCTTTAAACAGTTTGGGTGACCTTTACACAGCAAAGAGGTCTCACATAACGTGCGTGGCATGCATTACAGAAACGCACAACAAATGCCATGCATGCAAGCACGAGATGGAAATCATGCCTTCAGGTTCAGTTCCACCTTCAGTCTTACCCCAGCAAGACGGGCAGGAGCCAGGTTTGATTTCATTACGTTACACTTGCCAGCGTTTGGTGAGTAGAGATAGAAACAGTGGTGGGAGGTTAGAGAGCGAACGCCAGAGGGAGCAGAGGACCCCAAACAGCTGTTCATGTCAAACATCACAGATGATTAAAAAGCTCCATCACTGACAGACGGTACGTTTGATGGGCAGAGATGCACTGCAGAAAGTATTTCTCTGTTCATGATGGCGAGGTTCTGCACGTATAGGTGCATTTTAACCCCATTTTAAAGGCTGAAGCGTAAATGTATTTTAAATGTTCTTATTATTTATTTGAATGAATTTGAAACGTAGGGCTTAAATGTCACTGAAGTCCACGTTACCTTGCGATATATCTCTTCCCCATGTATCGGAACTGATGGAGACACACTCTGAGGAGAAATCCAGTGAAAAAAAGGCGACATTAGAACCCGAATCTGCGCTGGTGATTTGAGGCTTGTCGGGACGGCGATCCGAGATGTCTTACTCCACGAGAGTGAAGAAGTCCATCAGCTCGGCCGGCGAGGCCTTGTTCCAGTACGTGAACAGAGCGTCTGCAGGACAAAGGGTTCAACACGCGTCAAAGAGCGGCGGGTCACAGCGGCAGACATTCAGACGGAACGGCACGTTACCTTCAGACATGCTTTTGAGGACATGCAAGAAGCACATGAGGAGGCTCTTGATCTCCACCTGGTCCAGCTTATCGCAGCGCAGCAGGGCACTGCCCAGGCCCGAGGCCGGCTGGCTCTGAGAGACAAAGAGTCCATTTAGGCACAAACAGAAGAATCGACCACTGCAGCAAGCAAATGCCATTCTAAACAAGAATTTCTCCACGCAATTTAAATTTCAATCTTCCAAATCTCAGGGGACCGAAGAAGCCCTTTGGCTTCTCTCATTTGAGATAACTTCCAGGGCATCTTGCGGTACCTTGTCCAGAGAGCTGGCCTTGTCGTTGCTCTTCTCAGGCAGGCTGTTGCCAGAATCCGTGCTGATGAGTGAGCCTCGAGAGTCGGAGTGGCGCACGGAGTTGATGTTGGGAGTCGACGACGCGTGAGTGGAAGCTGTCAAGAAAAGAACAAACAGTCTCTTAGCAACGGGGAAATAACATTTCTCTCAGCTTCATTTTCGGAAGCGGCTTTCGGCTCACAGCTTCCAGAGATGACTCCAAAAACATCTTTGTGCAAGCTGGTGTCCAGAAAGGTGCTGGACCTGGGAGGCGTCGTCAAGGCGCTGGCGAGGAGGGAATCTTCTCTTCCATTCTGAGATAAAAGCGTGAGAAAACAGCACAAACCCAAATACTAAATGTTACATGCTGTAACACGCCACTGCGGATTAATCTCACATCCACAATTACAGTCTCAGGTCATCCGTTTAAATTAACAGATTAGATCTTGTGACGGGAGTTTTTTTGCCGTTCACCCGTTGAAATGGTGATAGTTGAAAATATTTTAAATGTATTTCAAGAAAGAATCCGGACAGTTTAAGTTGAGTAAGTAAGATCTTGCCTAAGTTGGACAGTTACTACCTCAAAATATAGTGTTAAATAATGTTTATAAATATTTGGTTATAGAAAACAACTTATTATATACAAATTATACAATGCATGCATGAATAGATGCAGAATCAATAATAACAATCATTTAATAGAAGACCTTTGCGTTCCTCCACCCCAATTCTCTTTTTATCTCATTAACATATTTAACATATGCTTCCTTCTCTATGAATTGCGTGGTGACCTTAGGCTTTGCTCTCTTCGCCGACCTGAATGAAATCCGGCGGTCGATGGATGTTACCCTGAAGCCACTAGAAGGCCTCCTCACCGTGTTGAGCTGGTTGATGGGCAACGGGGAAGCTTCCTTCACGTTCAACCTGTTGACGTTCTCTTGGAGCAGACCGAACAAGGGCAGGTACAGCGTGGCCAGCCGGGCCTGCTGGCTCTGAAACGCAAACAGATCGGCCAGCTCAGCAGTAGTTCAGCGGGGAATAGAGAACGTGAGGAGGCCTTCCTTACTTTGGAGGTGTAGCGGTCGTCGTAGGTGTGTTTTATCATCAGGCTCTTCAGGACCTGGATGGAAATTTGGCGAATCTCCCTGAACTCCTGCAGAGCTGCGCTGACCTCCCTGAGCAGGAGCCCCACCAGGAAGTGGTTCCTGCAGAAGTCGTCTGTCAAGGAGTAATCCAGCTGGAGGTCTGCGCGGGGGAGGAAGAGGAGGAGGATGAAGAGATTAACCACAAGAGACGCAAACATGTCAAGCTGACAAAGTTAAGTAAACTCAAAAACCCATCAATACAGAGAAATGAACACATTTCTGGAGCGCTGACGGCAGCTTATGGTCACATGCACCACTTCATATGAAATCATCTTTTCACATGTCTGCAACATGAAATCAGCTGGGATGAGCGGAAGCCGCTGATTGGCCGGACGATCGGTGCGCTCGTTTAGAGGATGGCATGCCAGCAGGTCCTACCGGAGTATTTTATGAATTCAGCGTACAATATGGAGACAACAAAGGCACCGGAGGAACGGAAGAAACAACATAAACACTGTTAACACACTCAATGGCACTCTTGATAAGCAGGGGTCGGAGAATAAGAAGAACCTGTTTAGTTTGGTTATAATTTTAGACAGGAAACAGCAGCAGGCTCGAGACGTCTGGACCTTCGTACCTTGAAACCTCAGTATCCGTCCCTTTCCAAATGGCATGGGCAGGTTCAAAGGGACGTAATGCTCGTGGTTACACGCCACACGGAGGAACTCAAACCTGAACTCAAACAGCGTCTGAATGTAGAAACAACAACAACAACAAAATTAACATCACGACTCGACATCTACGAGCAAAACGGTCAAGCCTCGGCGGTCGAGACATTTTCAGGTCACCTTTGGGTCTCCAGGCATAAAACAGCTAACGTAGTTGTTGATCTGCTTGAACACGAAGCCTCTGTCCATCAGGTTGAAGCAGCGCTACAGGAAGACAGGCAGACGCAGCGGTGTCGTTTCCATGGTGATTAAACATGTGAAGCACATCGAGTGCTACTCCTCACCTTGACAAAGACAGCCAGGCTGTGGTTGGCGTTCCTGGCAGCGTCCAGGTTGTCTTTGTACTTCTGTGTGATGTGTGGCATCATCATGTTGACCAGCGTCTCCGCGGTGTGATGGAAGGATGCTGAAAAGCGCTGATTCCTGGACAGCTGACGAGGAGAGCAAGAGTATTGTATAACTATCGTTATATAGTTAAAGAAAACACGCACACGGTTTCAAAGGTCTGGTGGCAGGTGCAGAAAAATAGTGACATAGTTCATCCCCAGGAGACAATGAGCGACATTCAATCCAACATGCACAGGGAATATTCACGAGGGCACACGACTAACTCGTGAATACCTGCTTCTGTATATTCATCCTCATGCCACACAATACTTCTAGCAGTTTGTACTTTTAATCTGAAACTGCAGTTAAACAGTTTGATAACAGAAACAGCGACGGAGCGGACGGGAACAGGCACCTCTGAGGCAGACGTACCTTCACCTTACAGCTTTGTATCAGGTACTGAGCCATGGATTTGACTAAGGCTTCAAAGAAATACCAGGAATACTGCGGACGAGACAAACGTCAATACGCGAGCGGTATTTAACGACGCTCCCTGAAACCCTTTCCAGGGTATAAACACGTCACCTTGAGGAGCTTGTTGCACGTGAGGAAGTCAGTGGAAGGCCTCAGGATGGCGGTCATGGCTTTAGCCAGCTCCTCGTGCACCGTCCGGGTGCTGCTGGAAGCGTACGGCTCGGTCCTGAATACGAACTTGCAGCACACATTCGGGCCGTTAGCATCCTTGCGTGCAAACCCAGTCTGGAGCGCTAGGTGCGCCGCGGGAAGGTTACCTTCATGTAGGACCTCAGGTAGTGCTCCAAGCCCTCCTCATGGCACTGGGCGACGATGTGAATCATGACCCTGGAAAATAAAAACGTGGGTGAGGAAGTGGATCCACACGGCCGCGCATGCTCCTCCATTATTTATTATCTCTTCTGCAACTCCAAGCTGTTCTGAGCAAAGCTCTGTGTGACTGTTCCATCCCATATCTGCATGTGAGAAGATCTACTTTACATCTACTCTATTTTGTTCTCTAAATAAAATAATAATTATTAAAAAAAAACTTTAGAGAATAAAAGTAGGAAATGTAATTTTTAAGTCAAGCGTCACCTTCAGGAAGCTCACCTGGTGACGTTGACCGCTACGTCCTCCTGGGTGGCACTGGTTAGCACCCTAAACAGCTGATTCAGGGTGGTGGGCAGGAACTTGATCATGACATGACTCTCCATGGCATGCAGACTCTGAGGATACAGCATCACATAGACGGACGTGTGGAACGACTGCACTGACGTGTAAAGAGGAGAGTCAAGCAGAAACAGCGGAACCCGGAGCGCCTCATGCTTCAGCTGAACAGAACATGGTAGGATGTGCACCGGAAGCTGCCCAGTTATCAGGCAGACCAAGTCCCTAAAGAGGATGAGCGAACTGTGGATGGAGGTAAAAAGTAGCAACTGAGCTACCAGTACGACCAGGACCGGGACCGGACGTCTGGGTTCTGTACTGGCAGGATCTTTACAGACAAGAGATGAAACGCTGAAATGCGGCCTGCATCACATCGGCACACAAGTATCTCTCAGGAGCGCAGCGTACCGAAGACATAAAGTCCAACACATGTCTTACAAATACAAAGAGCCAAGTTTAAGTGTGTGAGGCAAATACAAATATTCCTGTTCTTGTCGTCTTACCTTCAGGTATTTGACCAATTCTCCTCCTGGCACGTGGGGGGCAGGAGCACTGCCCTGGCAGTGGTGAAAGAAATTGTGCAAATGTCGATCCTAAAAGAAAAACAAAGTAGTCAGAATACATAGATGACATTATTCTGCAAAGCTACAAGCTAATGAAAGCAGAGTGCACGTTTAGAAGTGAGGCAGGGGAGCAACCAGAGTCAATGGCGCACCTTAAAACCCAAAACCAACCTGAGTGTAGACAGTGGAGACAAGGTGAGTGGACACCTTAAATAGGGGCCTGCCTCCATCGACCCACTTGACTTCAGGGCTCGAATGCTGCAATGCAAATAAACAATCTGAGGCTCAATACCTCAGTAAAAACTCTTTTCGTGTCATTACGTCCATCGGAATACGCAAAGATTGTGCTGCAGATTCTAAAATGTTCCCACTCCAAAATAAGATCGCAAATATCAATAATAAAATAGTAATAAATATCAGCTTTGCACTAAAGAAAGAATCATAACGGTGAAATCTGAGGAGCATAAGCCGCTTGAACCCATGAGGATCGGCTACCTTGGAGACGCCCTCCTGACAGCTCAGGTATCCCGCAGGTAGGTTGGCCGCCACGGGGATGTGGCTCTCGTTCATGATCACCCGCCCGTCCTTCAGCAGGGGGAGCCAGGAGTAGCCCACTGAGAGGAGACGCAGAAGCCAAGATGTCCAGCTGACTGCCAGTAAAGACAACGTGCCGAAGCCCGACGTTCAGCATTTTACCCTGAGTCTCAACCAGGTCTCTCTTTTTGGTGCTGGCTTTGCTGTTGCTCTCACAGCTGACATGGTAGAGGGTGAAGAGCAGATGGTGCTTCTCATGGAGCTGAGTCGGCAGCTCGATCTTATACTTGGGACAGAAAGCACACAGAAGCATCACTCAGGGTCTCAGGCGCTGGCATTAAACACACAATCCTCTTGAGGCTGTCAGACGGGCGGGTCCTACCTCATCGTAGAACTCAGGGTTGTGTTGGTGATGTAATACTGCAGCAAAGGTGTGCTTGGTAAACAAGGGTCCTCCGGGGCGGCCATAGATGCACTGGTAAACAGCGAGGACGGTTAGTTCCTGATGCCCGGGGCCGACTACGAAACCAATCCGATTTTACCTTGAGTGAAACGGCGTCTTCCTCATCCGAGTCCCTGAACTCGACACAGACGGCTATGTTTCTAGCCTGAGGTCATACGCGACGGGGAAAGCAGGAGAGGGGGGGGGGGGGGAAACGTTTACCGGCTAAGAAGTGTTTCTGCAAAGAGCGCCATCATCACTCCTACGCTGCGATACCTTTGCAAACGACTTTTGGCCGTCATACTTCAAGTGCTTGGGGTAGACGTAGAGGTGATTGTTGTAGATGGTGAATGGCTGAGAGCATTTGGCTATGCAGGGCACGAATTCCTCCACTTCAAAGAAGATGCTGCTCTTTTCACTGGCATCAAGCTGCTTCACAGGAATGTAGGATGACGTAACGCAATCTATGCACAGAAGCAGGAGGGAGTGAGACTGAATAAACAGCCTGCAGACCATGAGCTCAATCTGGAACAGCGTTCAGCCTTCTCATTGGCTGCATGGGGCACATTTAGAGGTCGTACTTGTCAGGTCAGGGGCGACATTGTCGATGGTAACATCAAGGTTTCCGAGGATAACCGGCAGCTTGGCCATCTTCTCCGGCCTGAAGAAGGGAAATAAACTCCAGTGAGAACTGAAATGGTGGATTCTCCAAAGTTAAATCTACAGGAGCATATTTTCCACATTGTCTTTCCAGAACATCTGTAATTCTACTCAGACATTTTATAAGACAAAGCCCTTAAAGAGGCAAAACTAACTTTCTGAAATCAGCCAGCAGCTTCAGCATATCGTCGTTGGACAGCTTGTTGCCGTCTTGTCTGTACAGAGCTGAGAAACGAGCATTTTTGTCCAGCGTTCCTGAAGCATCTTTGAACAAAGGCCTGCAGAATGGAAAAGAAGGGTCAGGAACATTTCTGCTGGAACGAGCAGAAACACTCACCAGACAAAGATGCGTACAGTCCACGGCTAATAGTTATTTCCATATTTGATTAATCTATTTAACATTCAACTTAGAGTGACATGAAGCATCAGGGCTTGGCATTTTGCATTATTATATATAATCCCAAAAAAGGAAGCATGGAATAAAGGTGAGGTACCTTGCTGCCCAGGCGAAAGGCATCCTGTACTGGCCTAGCCGGCTGCATGCCAGCTTGGCATTTTTCAGGACCTTCTGTGCCACCTAGTGGAACAGAGGAACACACGCCAGTTTAAACCCTGCGACGCTACAACACACCGAGGACAAGCTGTGATGGACGTGGACAACACAGACGATCTGTGTAATCGAGGTCAGCGTTAGAGCAAAACATGTAACGTGGAGTAATCTGAGGGAAACCTTGGTGGAGTCTGAACTCTTCATGTACGGCTCGGCACAGTGGTTGATGCCCCCCTGAAGCACCTTCTCTATGCGAGCTACCAGGAAGATATCCGGGTGGGGGCACGTTACGGAGAAGACCCCCTGCGGAGACAGTGAAGCTGTTGGAACGTCTTCAGTGATCATGTCAGTCTATTGCAGGAGGACATTTTCAGAGCATTTCACATTTGTCTGGCCCATTTATGAGACAGTGTCAAAATGTGAAAACTAAATCAGGAGCAGGTGAACTGTGCCTGATGTTTAAGAGCAAATATGAGCACGACTTACCTGTCGTGGATACTTCAAGGCCACCTCAGGCACGCCGTGAACCAAACGCTGCCCCTCAGAGTGGGCGTCCCCTCCCCCGTTCATAAACTGACTGGTGCTACTGGGCATCATGGCCCTTACGGAGGGGTGGTTTAAGTCCACATGGAAGTCAGAGGAGATCTTCCTACCATTCTGGATGTCAAACAGGGACAGGGTGACATAAAACGGCTCCACCTGGGGAAGGAAAGGACCAACGAAGACGCATGATGGACATATTCTCGCTCGGCAAGTCATTTCATGTTACATTAAATACCAAAGTGTTCCTAGATATTTGGCAGAGGGGTAAAGTAAGATTCTGACAGGTCATATAATACATTCAGTCGCCACTAAGCCAAACTAAATAATCAATAGGACCGGGCGGGGCCAGGATCGGGACATGGGGGTGGATCGGTGCACCTCAAGTAGCGCATGTGGATGTGAACGATGTGAGTGCATGTGAGACAGAGCAGCCGGAGGAGCAGCAGGACGTCAGACTCCATTCTCTGGGTCGTCCCCATTACTGCGTCTGTAGCCTGGTTGCTGGGCAACCCCGGCTCAAACACACCTTCTCATCCCCGTTTAGTCCGCCGGACGGTGATATTTCTGTCACCAAAGCTCCCTCGTGTCTTACATTTGTCGTCGGGCCTTCCTCGTTCTCTGCCACGCAGCTTTGCAGATTGAAGGACAGGTCATTGCAGTTCACCAGAACGCGCTTCCCAAACTTCTCCTCAAACTGTTTCACATCCGGCTCAATTCCTGAGAAATCCAATTTCTAAAGACGGAGCAAGGAGAGGCGTTACATTCCGTTAGGACAGACCTCGTCTCGCCACCAGGCGGGATTTACCTGTGTGTCGGGGTCCAGGGTGAACAGCTTCAATCTGGTCTCGCTTCTCATCCTGGACTCGATGTCTCTTGTGCTCTGAGGAGAAGACAGGCATTTCCTTACTTGGTTGAATCCACCTTCCGCCCTGCCCTGCCTGAGAGGTTTCCACTCAGCTGGTATGACATCAGAGCGATATTGCACCTATCTGGAAATGAAGGGCTGATCATGCGGAGCAGACGGGCTCTGGGGGGGAGAGTCAGGCGGTACCAGCTTACATTTCAGCTCAGCTCACCGTAGCCTATCAAGCTATTTCCTATTTAACGGTTACCACAAGTTTCCACGGACGACTCTGCGCCGGAGCAGCACGAAGATCCTTATTCTAAAGCACCAAATATCCATTTCAGGAAAGAAAGCAGCCTTTAAGTCAACAGTGAGTAAATCATTTAAAAACAGATGTTTCTACACTCAGGAACATTTCTCCAGCTTATCTCATCTGAACAGTAATGGATGCACATTTAAGGCCTGATGATTAATTTGTTGTGTTGCATGCAATAAAAAGGAAGAGGTCATAAAGCAGAAGTTACTCAGAGGTCTCACTTCACCACATGACAACAAATGGTCTCTGCGCAATGTAAGATCTGATCCACACAAGCGCTAAATGACTGGGAAGTCAGCTGAATAATTAGTAACACTTAAATCTTTATTCAAACCACATGTGGGCCGAAGACAGTTAAAGCTGAAGAAAGTAGGACCTACCTGAAAGCTGTCCATACTGCCAGAAGAACCGTCTGACCTTCCAAGATCGTCATCTAGAAGAAAACACAAGTCTAATCGGTGTATGAGGTGAAGCCAAAAACTAAACCGTCTCGTGTCGTAAAACCGGCTTAATTGCTTAATGACATGTGAGATTTTGGTAAACAGTAATTCAACTGCACGGCAGTTATCCAGGATTTGAAGTACAAATACTGCAGGTTTACACAGCGTAGTTTAAGGGGCTCTCTCAAGATGAGTGATTCTTCCCTCCCGTGCACCATTAAGGATTCGGGGGTTAAGGTGGATCGGTGGAGCGTTTAGTGCACGGTTATTCAGCCCTTTCCCTGCATGGCTAAGCCTCGTACGAGACCCGAGGTGAGCATTAAAGCTTGGGTGGTCCAGACTGCAGGGAGAGGAAGCGGTGATCATCTCATGAAAACATCCTCAGCATCGCAGCGTAAACGGGCTCATAATGAAGAGCGGATTAACCGGATCTTCACGTATGCTGGATTATTATCCCACCGTTTCATTTTAGGAGATTAGCTAACAAAATATATATCACCAATGCAACACCTACAATCAAACGCATTTATGGACGCTTATTAAATCTTTAGGACCGTTTGATTGTTTTCCTGCATTTACTTTTTTTGGCAACAATTTTTCTCAGTTAATAATCCAAGCAACGAGAAAAATGTCTACCATATCTTCCAAAAGAATAAAATGATAGCGTGTGTTTTTGTTTTTGTTTGTATGAACATGTGTATTATTACCGTGCTATATTACTATCATAACAAGAGAACATATTCAAATTTAAGAAGCTGAAGATTTACTAGATTTTCTTTAACTACATAATAAATACAAAATAAATTCCTGTAAATTAATTGATAAAGTTAACAGTTGTGCAAAATTCAGCTTCCAGCTGATGTTTCTACCAGACTGGAGAACAGAATTCCCCCCACACACCATCATGAATGTCTCCATTCCTCTTCTCCTGCATGGCAATCTCAAAGCTGCTGTGCAAGATCTTGTTGAGCGTGTTGATCCAATCCTCCATCTCTCCCTCGCTGTCCGAAGCCAGCAGGTACGTGCTCTTATCCTGCATCTTCAGCTCGAAGGCGAACCGCCGAACCTTGTTGTGCTGGAAGACGGAGGAAAAAGACAACAGATCCTCACTTTCATTGTGAAAATCATAGCTTGCTTCGCTCTAATTTCACCTCTCATTCCCTCCCTTGTATTGTTGTCTACCAGCGCATTTTTAAATATTCTTCCTCAATATAAAAAAGGGACCTAAAATGAGAACATTTAGTTAAAAACGAAACCTACAGTGTGAGTCATTATTTTGGCGAGAGATCAGTAGCTGAACTCAGATGCAATTTATCTGCCACAGTTAACAAAATGACAATGAGCGCTGGGGAGGGAAGGAGTGTTTCCATCTGTGGAACGAGGCCTCCAGCTCTGCCAGGACCACAGCAAAGACGTCTGAATGTGGTGACCTCCAAGCAGCCATGACGTCAGCGGGACAGAATTTATTGAGCACGGCCAAACGATTGCAGAATCAGCTACAATTTGACAATTCTGTCTTTGAAATTTGACAAAGTCTTCAAGTGAGATGTCTTAGAAGAATAGGGACGCCGTCTCACTACTGTAAGCAGTCAGTGGGAGTACCTGGGGGGGGGGCACTGCTGAGCTGCACAAATCCTTAGCGACTGGGCAGGTCAGGAAAATCTGTTCACTTCCAGCAGGGACGAAGTAGCAACAAACCACACGAGTGATTCTTAGCTCCTCGCTAGCCCCACGGAGAGACACACACACCTGCTCGACGTGGAGGAGTTCTGTAAGTGCTGGTCCATTCGCTGACAGCTTAATCAGATGCAAGAGGAGCAGCTCGAGGCTCACAATGACATCACGCCAGGTTGAACATCTGCACATCCATTCCTAGCTTTCCCTGCTGGTTCCCCGTCCGTTGTAAAGTCAGAAGAGCAGAAAACGCCAGCTGTGAAGTCCACGAGGAGGAGCGCAGCTGAAATATCACGGAGGAGGCCGATCGCCTCATCAGAGTGGATCGTCGAGTTTGTTCTGTCAGAACCCGGCTCAAGGCCGGGCCGAGAAGGCGAGAACATACGGGACCCATTTAAAAAGGAACAGAAAGACCGAACGAGAACCGAAGAGGAGAAGGAGAGACAGAACTCTCTTCTCTTCATAGTCGTTGGACCACCAGAACAACCCAACTGCACCCACCCAGCGCCAGGAGGGTGGGGGCAGCCCTCACCCTCCTGGCGCTGGGGGCTGGTCACACGGCTCAGAATCCCCATGATGCCACCGTGCATGAACGCAGCAGTCCCATCATGACGCATTGATGAAGAACCCCCCCCCCCCAGAATTCAGAATTAGATTAGAATCTAATTAGAATTAGAGCTCACCTCTGCTGATGTTTGAGGGTTTGCTAAATTATTGGATTTGTCTTCTGTGTATTTTTGCGGTGCTTTATTATGAATGGAATAAAATACCCCCCCCCCCCCCCCCTCCTTTCCTTGTTGTAAATCTGGATAAAACAGATTATTTACATGTTATGTAAAAGGAGTTAAAAGTGATGTTTCCGTGCCATTAAATACAGAAGAGCATCGCTAGACCGGAGTGAATCAGGAGGCTCATTTTTATCTTACTTTTCTGACCACTGAGGAATGTAAGCGAGTTGGAGGTCTGCGGTGGAGGACTGGGGGGTGCGGAGGTTTAGGGGAGCTCAGGGGACAGCAGAGACACCACAACTGATGAATCCTCCAAGAAGCTTAAACTCATTCAGACAGCAGCGGCATCCATTTTTACATTTTGGGCTGATAACCAACAAACATCTGATTCACACCAGCTGACTTTCTGTAAAAGCACGTTATTTCCACCTATTACAATGACAGACAGAAGAGAATGCATCCAGTGCAGCTCGGCCTTCAGACGTTCGCACATGGCATCGATTCTCACGTGAAACCTCAGCATTCACCTTGTTTCACCAGCAAAGCAACACCCTGGAGAGGAGAGCGCTCAGGTTTCAGGAAAACGAGCACGCCGGGATCGCACGTGCATCAGTCAGAGACACGTGGTCAAATCTCACCTTGAACAGTAGGAAATACCCTGATAGAGAACAGAACCCAGAATAACGACCTGGACCCAAGTTTGTGAGGAGGCCGGAGAACCCGGAGAGAACCAACGCAAGGGGAGAACATTCTAACTCCTCACAGAAAGGCAGCAAGTAGGATTACTTGCTGCCTTTCTAACACAAGAACTCTGCGCGTACCTGAACCACGCCCATACAGGAGTCCAGGAAAATGGTTCCTTTGGGCTCTTTGGAGATCTTCTCATCCTTGTAGAAGTTCAGATTGTAAGAGCCATCGCCAAGCTGGGTGAGATGAAAATATCTCCTCTTGAACGACTGAAACAAAGAAATTCAACTGATGATTAGAAAACTATCTTTAAACCAAATCCTCCACAACATATTTTCATTTCTCAATTTCTATAATCAGAAAATATTGTCTATACTTATTAATTTTGTGTATAAAATGTATAATGTTTGCACAGAAGCACAGAAAAGCTGGATATTGTCTCAAATGAGAAACATTCATTCAAAGTTTTGTACTTTAATTTCCTGCCAATCAAGATTATGCGATTACTAATATCCGTTCTCAGCGTGCCCCTCGCCGCTCACCCTCATCGTGACGCTGATAGCGCTGTTCATGTTGCCTTTATACAGCCAGCCATGTTTGGAGACGCCGCCTTTCTGCGATCCGAGGGAGGCGGCGTCCTGCAGGAGACAAAGACGAGGCATCAACATCCTGACAGTGAACACACGGCAAGGGAATACCGATGCTCCCGATACAACTTTTTGTGTATAAATATATATATATATATATTTTTAAATGTGCTGCTCAAACTGAAAATCAAACAACTCCACAAATTAAAAAAAGACGTTTGCTGTTGCGGCTTGAGAGGACACAGAGCCCAACGTGATCGTGATGTAGGTCCGTCTCAGTCCAAACAAGCAGGAGGAGGAATATTAAACAGACCGGCAGATTAAACACAATAAACAGACTCCTGACGCATGAGAACACATGCGAGCAAACACGCGCTGCCACCATCCACCGGCTATTGTGATCTGTAAAAATAAACCAATTAGGAAGAGGAGATGAGAACAAACCCTGAACCGCTGCCCTGGTTTAGATCAGCTTCGCATTAAGCAGAAGATGAGACATTTAGAGTTCCATTTCCCAGCTCGATTGTACAAGGACAGTTTTGCACCAGAAGCGTGAATAGCCTTTCAAGATGTATGAACCTTGGTCCAGCACGGCTTCCTCTCCTCAGTCCAATGCAGCAAGCAGGGCTTTTAATAGTCCCGGCAGAAGTTGTAATATTTTAAATGTGCCTTGTAAAGTGATCTAAAAAGCATCTGGAGAGGTTCAGTGCCCGATTCTCCTCGTCAGTGTCTAGACAAAATTCAAGCGGCAGACAAATCACTGGCTTTATTCTCTCTGGACTCTGGTTCGCTCCCGAAAACTTTGCCAAAGAGAAAAGAAAAAAGTCACTTTTGTTTTTTAGTGTTACAGTCAGAAAACGTGGGAACTAAATCATAACATGTTCCATGTGGTTCAAAACAGCGTTTTAAAAGAATTCACATTTTTTTTCCTGGTGATTTTAGAGAACTGTTCAAATCTTCTTCCTTTCATCTACCTTGCTGAGGAACTACGGCGAGCCGAGCGAGACAGACGCGGCTTTAATGAAGGGCGATTTGGATCGTTGTTTTTCCAAGTCCCGACTGAGGCGGAGCAGGAGAGACCCCGACCCCCCGATGATCCGACACTTGGAGTTCCATCAAGTTAAAGGGTAAAAAGGCTCTTTGTGGTGTGTAGACTGTGTAATTTTAACATCTATAGGAGGCGCGGTCTGAGAGAAGAGGTCGGGATCATCTTCATACATCTTGTGAGGCAGCGCGGCCTTAAAGCCACGTCTAAATAACATTTCTGTCCGTCTTTGTAGAGTCACACCAAATCGGAGCGTTTGATCCAAAAACAACAAATGCTCACATTTATTCTGTACAAAACTCACCCCCACTCCATCAAACAGGAAGTAGAAGTAGATGAAAATATCCAAACGGGGCATTAAAATATCTCTGCTGCTTGGAGACCCCAGAAAAAGTACATCTAATTCGACTTAATTCTTTCCCTTAAATTCAGCTGCTAGACACGAAAAAGCCTTTCATCTATTTTAGAGCGATGACGAAAACAGGAAAGGCGAAACTGCCGACTGGTTTTCAGCACATTTAGAGGCATGATGCTTTTCTATTTTCTGGGCTGGGCTTCTACTGGAGTAAATCACCCCGAGTAGAACTTTGTTCACTAGTAGAATAAACTGAAGTTGCTCACAGACTCACCTCATCTTTGTCCACATCCTCGTCGACTTCGAATACATGGACAGCAAGTTTATCAGGCCTGGACACTTTGCTGTAAAAGAATCAATTCCAATTCCCATCAAAAAAGAATTCTATAGTGCATGTAAACAATGATTTATTTATTCAATTTCAACAATTTTTGTTTTACATGACTCAGAAAAGTGTTTCTATTTTTAATGATAAACAGGCAAACTCATTTTATTTATTTTCCTCACTTTTGTCACACAACACATTCACTGTTGATGTTTTTGCACATTTTAGGGTTGTTAACTGAAATGAGAAGTTTAACAGTCCTGGATATTAAGGATAGCGATGACTTTTGCTCATTTGCTTTAAGGTTCTGAATCTTTCCTGCACATTCGATCCGAGATGAAGCGATCCGAGATGAAGCGATATTTTCCCCTCAAGTACAAAATAGATAATCATGGAAAATGTAAATTTCCAGGAGCTTTAAAAATCATTGCTGGACTGTTCCTGGAGACCGATCCTGCATCAAGGTGTTCACTCCCCGCTGGAAAACAACCTTTTGCCAAAAGTAAAGAATGAATTTACCATAAATAGTTTTTAGCTGGCGGTCTGCGTCATGATGGATTGTGCTAACTTCCCCAGATTGCGTAAATGACAGGACATTTGGCAGCAATATAGAGTCAAAGACGTAAAGCCATTGTCATCTCGTACTCTTAACAATTGGCAGTAAAAGATATTCTTTAGGGAAGCGGCTGGAGCTGACAACAAAGTAAGGGGAGAGGTTTCCACCCCGGCTGCGGGGAAGCGCGATCCTCCACCTTGTAAGAATTACACTGTTGTTTGGTGGAAATAAAAACCGTATGCTTAGTTTCCTTAAAATTACAAAGGACAGAAAAACACGAGTCTGAAAACAGAAATGACAGTTTGGGAGTGTGTGTGTGTGTGTGTGTGCGCACTATGACACTGTTTAAGACCGTCGGCATGCACATATTACAGCGAGTCGCTGTTCCTACTTGCCCATTGAAGGAATGTCTTGGCACAGCGCCGCATTAATACTAAATATTGAGAGAGAGAAAACAGTGTCAGGTTTTCCACCTACTTTGGGAGCTGTCGAAAGTCTCCAGAATAGTCCTCGTACTTGTAGTTAACAACATGCCAGTCGGACTTGTAGGTCTTTATGCACTGAAAGGGAAAGGCAGAACAGACCATAATAACGTACAGTGGACTGTGCTGCATTTAGCATTGTGTCCGCGTCACGCACAGCATCTCCTCCGTTCATGAACGCCTCGAGACATCTATAATCTATAATCACATGTATCGAACAGTGTTACGCTGTGTTGGACCATCAGATGCGATCAGATTTCATACGGAGGCCTTACAGGAAACCGGGGTGATTGTTATTCAGCCGATCCGCACTCCTTTGTTTACTTGGATGAAAGACATCCGTTTGCTGTGAGTCACTGATAGGAGACGTTCGCCGGTGCCGTTTACAAGAATCGCTCTGTGAGGGAGTCGAAATGCAGCCCGGTCAGGAGAGGAGTCGGGAAGTTTGGGGAGGTTCCCGCTGGGTTGATCCACACAGATGTCCTGATGATGTCACACTTACCCGGGTGTTTGTGCCCTTATGACGGCAGGCAAGGCAGGTAAGAACAATGTGCAGAGCGAGAACGACGGCAGCGAGTGCTTCTAGGAGTATCTGGAGTAGTCTCACAATAAAACATGGAACTGAATTATATATAGTTATTCCCATGTCCTATAAATGTTCCAGCTGCTCCAGTAATGATGTGTAATGAGTACAGATTGCATTTATGATGCAGCTTGTACCGGCTACTTCCTGGCGCACGTCACGGCTCACGTTAGGCGATGTGTGAGCTCCAGATTATTGCTGCTGGCCAGCTTCAGTTCGTTGGAGCCATCGCGTCAGACTCAAACGCAGACGCTTGTAAGATCATTTAACTCAAACTAAGAAGCTGAGCCATGTTCTCAGGCGCTTTCTAAGCAGCTCACCTCTTGGACAAACAGACTCTGGGCCTCCCTCTCTGCATTCTCAGGCACCGTCGGGTAGAGCGTCCTCCCTTGACGCCTCAGAGTGGAAATCTGCCAAAAAAAAAAGAACAGTTAAATCAACTAAAGAGACAAACCAGGGGAATTATGGGACAAAACTTTGTTGTGCAAATATCCAGCGATCCCATCTCAGCTGACATTGTGAAAGTAGCGGGAGACGGCCGGCACACAAGCAGCCATTCGTTTCTTCAGTCACATCTACAGTATGAACAATGTTTCAGTCGCCGAAGCACCCGTTCTGCTTCCCGCTGCGAGGCGAGAGTCAACACGCCGCCACGCTGCCCTGCTCGCATTTCAGGACACAGTCCGCCCGACACTTCATCAAACCAACAGGCCCGATTTAGTGCTGTCAGAAGCAGCAAAGACCAGCGGCTACGGCAACATCACCATCACGTAGCAGGAGGATTCATTCTGAAATGTAAAAGTGCCTTAATGCAATCCCTGCAGAATACCAGGATTAGGTGATGCGTGTTCAGATGGCTGGGCTGAAGGGAAATGCAACCTTTTCCCGGCACATTTTAATTAAAAGTGAGACGTGGTTTTTCACACCATTAACTCTCAAATTCACTTCAGTGCAGACTGAATCAGAAGCTATTCTGACTACATTTTGTTTATTGAAGGGAAACTATGAGCAAACTTCCATTTGAGACGCATTATAACATTACAGGAGGAAAATCTGTGGAAATGGTTCTGCAGTTACACAAATGCACGTGTCGTGCCTCATTTTGGGCTCCGATCATTTCTTAATGTCTCACATGGCACCATCTTAAAGGCTGAACGGCCTTTTTGATCTCCTGCCTTTATGTTCCTCTGACCTACCAGTGGTTCTGCATCAACTGCGGCAAATTCCAAACCGACCTCTAATGTGTGAACCTGGAGTTTCCCGTTCCTCTCTGCTAGCCAGGTTTCCTGCAGAGGAGACGGTAATCTGTGCAAGCCAAGTGGCAGAAATAAACAAGCAGGAGCCAGGATGTGGGCAACAGGAAGCGTTTAATTGGGCCAAAAGTCACCGTGGAGAATCTTTGGTGAAAAGAGTCCCAAAATGAAGATGGAATACCAACATTTTATTCTGAAAATGACGTCCTCAGCCTAAATTGATCCAGGCATGCTTCCAGACATTACAGCAGCATCCGAGTACAGTCCTCAAATATCCTAATTTCAAACTGATGTTAATTTATTTTCTTTGTTTTTTATTACTGAATACAAATTCCATGATAAGATTGTAGCCACAACAACATTTATATTTAATTAAATTGATTAATTTACTTATTCTTTTCGTCCACCGGCCTCAATTGTTGTCCAAAAAAGATGGATTAATAACACATGGGCTACGTTAGCAACAGACCTGCACTGGGTGGTCCGTTATTAAGACAAACACATAGTGTGCTTTGAGTCAACATACATTCTGCACTCTGCCCATTTGCTGCAGAACCTGCTGTGAAGCCAATGCTTTAAAAATTCTTGCTGCTAAGGTTCCAGATTTATAGTTATAAGTTATATATAAACGCATCTTTATGGAGGAATAAACTTCTCTCGAGCCGAGTTAGCAAGTAGTGTTACATGATTTGTCCTAATAAACTACGCACAAAGCCGGTGATGTCTGTGAATTCAAACAGCCATGCGTAGTACATAATTGTAACCACAGGGGGCAGCAGTGTTTAGCTTGCTAAAAAGTAACAGTAGAGGAAGAACTCAACCAATCCTGTGGCTGGAGTCATTATTGTAGTGTTAATCACAGAATATCTGTGGGATTAGCCTTTTACTACCAAAATCGACTGTCTTATATATATATATATATATAAACGTTTCTACTTTATACAATTGTGTATTTTTTTTTTCTTTTTAGACTTAATTGTTGACGAAATGACATCGTGTTGATTGAATGGCCAAAGCGGCTGAACTCTGAACGGTGCTGCTCAACATATTCCTACGGGGGCGACAGGACTGGAATTTGTGTTTTTATCAAATCTATTTGAAAATAATAAAAAACAAAGCACCGAGTGAAAGCTTAGTTAAAGCTTTAAGAAACTGAAGGAGGGAGGGGCACCCGCTTCTTCTACTTCTTGAAATTTCTTCAGAACCCTAATAAGCAAATCATCAGTTTCCAACACTTTCCAGTGTCCTGGGAGCAGCAGGGACAGATTCTAGAATCGTCCGGTTGTCTCATTTCTTCTGCCGGTAAGGACAGACCTTTTAACGTTGTCTCATTTCCTGGAGTACCAACAGGGGCCAGATTTCCATTCCAGATTTTCCGTCCGCATTGCGGAAAATGCGAAAGGAGCAAACATCCTGTACAATGTGGCTGGAGATAACACTTGCTCTGTCTGGTGAGAGAATGAGGCAATTAAATAGACGGACCCTTGAACCTTTTTTTCCTGCAGCATGAAAGGATGTAAACAGAAAGAAAGCGTGTGTGAACGGCGTCACCCAGGGCTCGTAAAACGCCAGGGACAAAGCCCAAACAACGCAGGAGAGAGAGCGGGCAAACGATGATGCTGGCCAGCCAGTGGGCGACCCTGTGTGGCCGCGGAGCACTTTATAATGAGTTCCTATCTTTATCCCTCTTTCCACAGACGCTACAGGAGTAGCCCTGCTGGGAATCAAAGGTCCAACTGTGGAGGAGTTATTAACACTCCCTAAACTATATCCCACCTCCAGCCTGACATCACATCCACAGTTAGACGCTTACGCCCTCCAAAATAACGTTAAAGCTCACCTCGAAGTCCTCCACGGGGAACTGCAGCATATCTCTGAGGACATCGCTGAGAATCTGCGTCTTTCTTTGGACCAGGACATTTTCATAGTCCAGCGGCTCGGTCACCTTCGGTTTCACCTGCAGAACACAGATAAGGAATGCTGAAAGAAGTGCACCCAAAAAAACATCGAGCCTGCAGTAGGGGAAAACATACGGCTACATCTTGAGGACGAAGCGTCTTAAAACATTCTTCAATGGAATAAAAAAGAAACTGAAATGAGTCTGTATAAAAACAAAAATATTGTTTTCATGACTAATTTATGTGTAAAAACTGGTAAAACATAAATATATAGTTTTCCAGATCCGCTCCAGTCAAAATGAGCACCTTACAGAGTCGACCGCAGCAATACGTTTCCACGGAAACCACACAAAATGAAATCAATGTGAAAAACCAAGATACAAACAAGGTAAAAGCTTTATGTATTAAATTTATAATGTGTATAATTTTCCAGATTAGCACCAGACAGATATTCACAACAAACTAAATGAAGCCTGGAGTTTATGTAAGACACAGACAGACAGCTGTGTATATGAACAGTTAGAATTATATTAAATAAGACAGAAGGAGAGTCTAACGATGCAGCTGAGGGAAGTAGCATCGAGCCTTGTACCTTCTGACAGCAGAAATGCATTCTGATGAACGAGCCCAATCTCAAAAGGTGGATTTATGGTGCATCACCTCAGACTGTCTGCATAATGTTGAAGTGCTGACCCACTAAGCTCTCACGCTGCCAGGACGTCTGGGTCCGACGATGCCAGCAGGATCTCAGGCAGCGCCATGCATGGTGTTGACCTGCTTTAACTACGCGTTTCTAGCAACCTTGTCAATAACAGAGGACGGCTCCCAACGAGGGCCGAGAGGGAGGACGCTGAATCTGTCCCAAGGACAAGAAGACGGAGACGGCGTGTCTGCGGCCTAAACGGGCTGTGGTGTTATCAGTTGATCGTTTATCCAAAACTGTGTCTAAACATGACAAAGTTACATGCAGTCACTCACCAAAATGATAAAATACAATGTTAAGATTGGTGCAGGTAGAACAAGTAAAGACCTTGTAGAGATTTCTGTCATTTCAAGTCAAGTCAAGCGAGCGCTACACACACGGCCATCTGATCTCCCTCCACCGGCGTGCACAGCTGGGCTGTGAATGCTGAAGACCAGCAGGGAATGATCGCTGCCCCGTCAGAATCGACCAAAGTCCAGTTGAAAAGAACAGACACAGAAATATTTTCCAGATATAAGCACAAAACCAAAGAATAAAGATCCTGGTTTTTGGCACGAAAAGCTTGGGCTGTGCCGTATTCCACCAAACTGCAATCCACAGGGATTGAGATTTGACTCCGGCTGAATGGTCGTGACCCTTTCCTCTGCTCGTCTATGACTCGTTTTCCTCCAGTCCCTCTGGGCTCCTCCACACCGTTTTGTCAGCGACTGAAGGTGCTCAACCAAACACTGCCCTCAGCAACGAGTAACAACATGAACGTCAGAGGTAAGAGCTCAGCCATTCCCTCAAACCACAGTCCTGACAAATGGCTCTAGTCCCAACTTCATCATATGCGCCTGTCCCATTAGGGCGAGGCGACGGTTTCTTACACCCCCTTGGTGATTTACGCCGTTTGTCTTTGGCCGCAACGTCCCAGTAAACCAGAACCTTGTGAAGTCTTCTCTTGCCCTCCCTCTGCACACTGATCTAGCAGCTGTTAAGCTGCCCCCCCCCCCCCCAGCAATGAACAATGGAGCTGTGTAGTGCCTCCCCACCAACTGATACCTTCAATCTCCTGCGACAGAGAGACTCCTGAACACCTTCGTCGCGGGAGAGGGAACCCACCTCCGCCATCAGAGTTGACTTTTGAGCCAAATTAAATGTTTTACAAGCCGAGATCGTCCATTAACTCCAAACCGAGGAGGCCGTGTGCTGCTCTTCTGCAGGTAGTTAAGTGCTGGTAAAGTTCATCGTTCCTCTATGTTGGTGCAAACGTGGCAAAATCCGAATGCGAGTTGCAACGCGAGACACGAACAAACCGACGAAGGTGAGTCGGCAGAGATGCTCACGGGACACCTGCTGCTGGACTTTGACCTCCAGATGACACGCAGGAGAGAAAAGCTCAGCCCAAACCAGACGAGCTCTAAACGAACAAATCTGATATGACTAGAGACTCACCACCGGCTGTGGCGGCGCGTCTACCTCAGCCTCCGCTGCGGTCGGGCTCCTGTACTGCTGCGGACTCTCAATGACCAGCTCCTTCTTCGGAGCCCTGCTGGACCTTCCTTGCATTCTCAGCGGCCGCTGGACGAGTTCTCTGAGCTGGGTCCCAAAGACAAGCGGACAGACGGCATACCCAACGGAGAAAGCTCCTGGCGCCGGAGGGGAGTTTGGGAAGTTTGTCTTTCTGCTCACACACTTGTGTTTGAACCCTCCCTTCCCGGACTCCTCTGGTCGTGGGCTCACACACCCACGCTGAGGAGGGGGCGGACCCTCCCACACTCAGCTGTGCTGCCCGAGGGAGTTGAACACACACACACACAATGGAGCAATCAGAATCCACACTATCCACCTGCACAGCGACACACGGTTGACAAAGGCAAACAAAGCCCATGCATTCCTCCACTACTACAGCCGGTCAGCGCGGCCACGCCTTGTGTGGACGTCTGAAATAAGAGCTTTAAATTTGGTCGAGAGGCACAAACTGGCAGAGAGTTACACAATAGTGGGGTACTCGAATCCCAGATCTCTACAGCTGATCATGATCGTCTGATCGTCCTGGGTAATACTGACCCGATCAGACGGCCGACATTAACCGATCAAAGAGCAGATTGTTGAACGCTGGATCAGCGCGATTGCTTATCAATCTGTGACAGGAAGCACGAGTCAGCCAGGTTCCATTGCTGGTTCCCTGAATGAACTCAGACACAAAGTGTTGATTTGACGACGCCTCAAGCTTCTGTTGATGCTGCTGCTGGAGGGGCATTCCATCGGGACGCAGCCCCAGCAAAGGCACCTCAGAGAGGGGTCGGCCTGCAGATTCCACAGCAGGGGAGGATGTTATCGTTTCACGCCTGCGTCTGCGTTTAAGTCCAAGGGGAGGAGCCAGGTCAGACCAACAGCTGCTCCCCACCTAGCGTCACATGCTCCAGCGGGCCCCACGCAGGGAAGAGGCATATTCCTTAAATGAATAAATGTTTTATAGGTCGTGTTTATTTCATTGGTTCATTTCATTCTAACATAAGAACGCAGTTTCTACACACACAAATATAAATTAATATCACTTCAGTGTTTCTAGTACTTAAAAGCTATTTAGCTGTGCTCCAAGTTATGATGAAAGAGGAAGTCGACTACATGGAGTCAAGCCTAGAGCACTTTTATTCCTCTACAGGTAATATGATGCAGCAGGTAACGACGCGAGGTTGCCAGGTTTTCTCACCTTCATCAAACATTCAACTTACATGTGACTTGTTGGTCGATTGGCATGATTAGACCTGTTGAGTTGCTGCAGGGCGTTTTTATTCGAGGCTCCTGCTTCCATTCTTTGCTTATTTTGTCTGTTTATTTCCAGAAAATTGTCAGGACCACTCATGACTGGATTATACTCCACATCTGGAAGATGAATCTACGCTGTGCATCTGGAGGGGGGGGTAGATACACGATCCTGCCATCAACATATGGCCGAGATAAAGCAGACTCAGAAACATCCAAATGGATCGCATGCATCTGCGAGAAGATGACGTCATATCAAGTTGGGTAGATCCGGACTGGCGAGGCGAGAACTCGAGCTGCACATTATTCCAAGGGTTAGGAGGAGGGATGCAGCCTGAGGCAGGAAGACGCCAGCATGTATCCGTTATTCTTTTAGATTGCATTAAACTGAATTGTGGCCCCCTTATTGTCATGAGTGTGGCATCTCTACTTAGGGAGCCCCCGGGGTGAGCTGCCCTCTGGAAAACATCCAGAGCAGCAGAACTTGATATCAGCTCATTCAGGGGGTTTAGCAACTTGAGCCAGGATACACTTCCTGTCCGGCCAAAGCAGTGTGCGCTTGTTGGTCGCTTGGCATCCGCACACATCCCTGCCGAACTAAAACTACATCTGTACATAGTCAGCAGATGGTTTCCAAAGAAATGCAAATGTGGCTTTGCACTAACGCATGCGCCACAATCACATTTGTGAAATACGGTAAACATGTCAACGAACTATTAATGCTCGGATCCTCATGAGGGAGACTGCAGCTGTCAGTCGAAACCGTCAGGTACGAAAACATAAACAAATATACTATTTTTGTGTGAAAAAAAGGAAAATGTACCTTTGTTCTTAAATATAGTTAAACAGGCGTCAGGAGTAACATTACAAGTGTGAGACGTTTGTCTTTGATGTCCAGTCGGACGTTCTCTCCACATAAGAGAACTACGTTTAGCGAGGCCTCCAGGCTGCACTGCAGGCCCGATATACACGACTCCAAAATAACACATTGGTGTTGCACAGCCTGTTTCTTAAATTAAATTCAGACCCCGCGGTGTTATGCAGATTTATCCATGGAAACCAGTGCAACAGCGTTCCTTCAGAGCCCGCTGGTGCTGGGTTCTGAACAGGAAGGCCCACTGAGCCCTTTTCGTGACAGAACAAACACTTGAGTTGAGCAACGAAATGATCCGATGGACCAACAGGATGTTTTAGAAGTGGGTTCTTCTCCAAGCCGAGCGTGAGCTCTACCCACCGTCGATGAACTGGAAGTGTGTGTGTACCAAAAGAGCTGCTTTCATTCACTGCACACGTCTGAGGTCAGAGATTGAACTGAAGCCAAACAAGCAGATAAAGTCGTTCATAGTTCAGGTTCGAGATTTTACCCGCTATAAACACCTTGTTTTTTTTTACGGTTTTCAATTAGATATTATTGTGACATCATTGTTGATTCATTTCTACACCGCGTCCTTATATTATAAACGTATAATTCTCTGCCTGGACAGGACATTTACTGGCTTCTTCATTGCATAACGAGGAATTGATGCAATCTCTTGGCCTTAGCAGCAGGGAATAAAGCAAAAAAACAGGGTGTAACCTGGAATGTAACAAAAACATTGGCCCACCTCTTGCCACTCGGCTACAGAGGCAGCACCAGGATCAACATTCCTGCAGCCTGCTTTCAGTCCATCCGAGAGATTTTAACGTGAAGGCAATAATAGCGCCGCATGACGTCCATCCAGGCCAATAATGACATCACCGTCACCGGATGTGGGACGCAACAACGTTAAAAATAACAGGAAGTAACTACATGGTAATAACGATGGCACGACAAAGCCAGATCAATAAATAATGCAGATTAAAAATATCAATGTTACAATACTAAAGGCTAATGCAGAGAGAAACAAGGATA
Source organism: Brachionichthys hirsutus (assembly GCF_040956055.1). Classification (NCBI taxonomy): domain Eukaryota; kingdom Metazoa; phylum Chordata; class Actinopteri; order Lophiiformes; family Brachionichthyidae; genus Brachionichthys; species Brachionichthys hirsutus. The sequence continues at coordinate 1,344,924 of NC_090908.1, forward strand.
AGTGTATTGATCAGTCGAAGCCTTAACTGTAACAGCATCGAATACGAGTAATGCTGCTGTCAAATCAAGCTGCTGATGCAAGAACATCTTCAAAGCCCAGGAGCCTGAGTGCTGGAGATAACAGCCAGTAACTACTCACACACACACACACACCTACTCTTTCAAAATGACAAAAGTCTCAAAAGTAATCACCAGGAACAACATCATAGTTTTGCTGTTGTTTTACAGTGTAAATCCATTGGAAGGGAAGATGAGCTGACACTAAAACTCTCTAAATCTCATTGGAATATAAATACAACCAAAAATCTAAATAAGCAAATAGAAATGTTTGTTTAATCCTTTACAGGGAGCTCAAGATCTTTCAATGGCATGTAGAAATTTAAATAAGCAGAAATAGTTCAATAAAAGGTTAAAGATCAGACATAGTTGCATTTTTCATTTAACAATAAATACATTATATTTCTGTATTTGTGTGCTTATTAGTAAGAACTAAACAGAGTACACCCAAAACACCTCATAAGCACACACCTGGATTATCTGTGATAGTAACAAAGTTACTCTTTTATTGTCTGTATTGATTTGCTGTTTTTAATTTATGTATACATGCTGTTTTTTATCTTATGTACACATGTAAAGCAACTGAGTTTTTAGAAAAACGCTATATAAATAAAATTTATTATTACCACCAGAAGGTGGCAGTACTTCATCTCCAGGCTGTTTACAACAGCCACAATCAAAGGAAGAAGAATGCTCTACGTCCACACACAGCAAAAACACGCTCGCTCGGTGTAGAAGGTCTAGAATGGAACTGAAAAGGAAATGAAGTGGTATCGATTTAAATCTGATCACAAGTCTGTCGCCTTAGGAAAGTAAATGTATTAAAATGCAACCTATGAAAACATTTCTGCTCGATGACATGCAGTCCTAGTTAAGTACTTCATCAACGCCACTGGGTATACTTTGTGGATAATACAATCATCTAGGAGCCACACCCAAATCATGAGCGAAAAAAGGTGTTTCCATCCGTGACGGCGTTGCCATCGCCCTGCAGCCTCATCTGGTGAAACTAACATCTGGTCAGAACCATAAAGCAAGGGAATTAAAACTAAGATAATACAGCAGACCAGAAATAGACCAGTCCTTGATCTTTCTTGAGACCAGAGAAGTTAGACAAACACACAATTGAGAATCAGAGAGGAGGCGGTCCTTAGATGTCCTGAGCAGAGAGCACTAAAAAGAAAAGGTTGTTTATTTACTTACTCCACTCCTAAAGATCACCCTCAGCATTGTCTCTGTGTGTGTGTGTGTGTGTGTGTGTAGGCCAGAATCCCACCTATTTGGTACAGCGCAGGAAATGAAACTGCTGCACAGATCATCCATCCAACTCGAAAAGACACACCACCTGCAGAACCGCCTCAACAGGAGAAACTGGACTTAAATATTCAACACGTATTATAATCACAGAGATCACGACTCATCCAATTGTCAAATTCCACCTCAAGGTCACCGTCTGTCCCAGCTGTCACCACCTCAGCGTCCCACCTGAGATTGGGCCACCGAGGTAGAAGTTCCATACAGGTTAGCATTTAAATGTGTGAAAACAAGTACAAGTCTAATGAATGCTGTCGTTTGCATTACTAAACTTCACATCCATCTCTCTGGAGCTGCCCTTTAAACACGGGGATAGAGCCGATGTGGGAGGGGTCCATGTTACTGGCGTCCATGTCTGGGCTGCAGGACGCTTCTCCTTTAGAACTTTCTTCCGAGGCTGAGCTCATGAACCTTTGTTCTATCCCAGCAGCTCCTTTCAGTTTGTTGCAGCGCCAGTGCAGCTGCATAAACAAATAAATGGATCACTGCTGATGTGATTGGCAGTGAGGAGGGCGGAGCCTCCAGCCAGGTATGATCGGGTATGCGCAGGCATCTGTTCCTGGTGAGGTGCGGGTGTTCACGGAAATCAAAACGACTTTTTTTTGGTGCCAAAAAGGCCAAAACGCTCGCATACTTTCTCTATTTCATAACTATTTATTATATAAGCCCTAAAACATATTGTATAAATACAATAATGCTAGCCAAAAGGTGAAAGCTAAACTTAATGATGCTCTGCATCGACGTTTAACCCTTGAACACACTTGGCTGCGTCAGACTGCTAAAAGCTGAGGGCGGATTAATTGACCCGTCTGGATCACGAGACCATCCTGAGCCGGGCGAGGCGGCCGTGATGCCCTTGACCTAATTCTCTCGGCTTTCTCCGGTGAATCCGACGAACCAGCGACACGAACAAGACGTCACACACGAACAGTAGAAAGTAAACTAGCAGAACGGGCAGGACAAGCCGGCGTGGCGTAGAAAGTAGAAACTCCGCTCGGCCTTCCGGTTTACAGGTGAGGAGCGGTGACTGGATTCAAGATGCCCCCATCGACGCCCCCCCCCCCCCCCCAGGCGCATGATGAAACCAGCAGGAGTGGTTTAGTGCTACTATGGGATGTTTCGATTAGATTCTCCACCTTCATGTATTAACATCTGAATCATTCAGCAGATGAATGGCCCCGCAGCAGGAGGGCTGTAACAATAATCATTTATATCATTGTATTATAACAGAAAAAAAGAAAACAGGAAATGATTCGTTTGTTGTTTTTACCATAATCCCCTTTTTATGAGCATCATTACGACTGCCTTGAAAAAGCCTTTAAACATAATCCAGCGGTTTTCATCGTTACGCTGAGGTGAGGCGTTTCCACACACACACACACACACACCTTCACTACCCGTGGTGTGGGGAACACACGCGACTCTCTCCGACTCAGTGCCCGCTCAGCCTCAGATGGACCCGGGGGCTCGGCTGCCCCCTTACAGATGTAGCCGCTACAGTTCCTCTCCAGGACGGTGCGCAGCCCGTCTAACACCACGGCGCTGGTCGTGCAGCCCATTCCTGCAGGTCCAGTCGGGAGTCAGGAGAGCTGTCCAGTGACCCAGCTTCCTGGAACATCCCCGGCTCGTTCCTGGTCCATGGTCTAACTCCGACCCGCAAATCCACCCCTTCAGGTTGGGCAGAAAACACCAGTATCCAGGCGATGGGTAGAGAATTACTTTATACGCACAGAGGAGAGTCTCACTGTAATTTTAGCCACCCTGCGCTCGGTCAGCTGATGAGATGCAGAGAGGGAGAGTGTGAGGGAGCAGAGAGCGAGAGACGGGGGGGGGGTGGGGGGGTGAAGGATGCTGTGTGAGCTTTGCTGCAGCCTCAACCAACACCGAGCTGCAGTGAAACGTGAGCTCGTGTGTGCATCGGTCTCACTGTAGCTGCTCATTCATCTAAATCCCTTTCTCCTCTTGCATAATGTGGACTTGAGTATGCATGAAATGCACTAATCCCTTAAAATGCCACTCAACAAAACGAGGCACCTTTTGGATGAATAATTGGGTTACACTAAAAGCAGTCTTATGTCCAGAGGGATGAAGTCTGATTCCACGGTCAGGCAAGCAGCAGGCGGCTGAATGCTTATTCAGTTCAGCAGCCTGCGCGGCGATGAGAAAACACAGCCCTGAATAATAAGACATCAGCTGAAGTCCTGTAGGATGGAAAAAGTCCTGACTCGCACCTCAGAGGAATCTGTGCCTCAAAAAACATGCCAAGGACGCGGGAGGATTTAAAACTTTACGGCCAAGACATCAAGCAGGGAGTTGTTTTTCTGTAAAAGATTAGCTGCTGCTTGATCACAAGCTGGCTGCCCTGCCAAGTACACAGAGCGGGAGTGAAGCAACAAAATCTGATCACACACGGGCTTTTCACATGCCGTGAGGCGATTTATCCGCTAGCACAGACTCTGATTAAAATGTCAAAGGACTGCAATCAGGAAGTGAAGAGATGGAAGCAGGAAAACAGCGAATATGTTGTAGAAGCGGAGGAAACGTCATTCTCTCGACAGTTGAGCTGTAGAAAAACGCACAGATTCTGCCCGTCTGACGGCGTCCATCACCGGGAGCAGTAAGGACGTCCAGCTGTCTCTGGCAAGGACAAGTCAAGGTCGTTTTCACTTTGAAACGTCCCATTAGAGACGACCACGTTAGGGAAACTCAACTTTCTTACATTGCAGTTAAAATGCACGCATGTACACACACACACACACACACCTGGAGAAGGTGGCGTGCTCCTCATCTTGCCGCTGTGTTAATATTTTAGTGGTGCTCGACACACTGAACTACATTTGAGTGCAATGATATGAGCAGCAGAGGAAAGACGAAGCGCTGCTTCAGAAAAAGGAGAGAACTGGAGGGATGGAGGGATGGATGGAGCAGCAGCACTTTGATTACACCCGGTAATCCATTAGGAAGTTCAGCTCCTCCCCTTTCTCACACCTCAGGCCCACTCTAGTTTTCTGTGGCTGCTGGGAGGAGGAATTTAAGATTACAGTACAACAGAGAATAGAAAGAAGCAAACTAGTTTTAAACAAGTCAAATACCAAAGTTAAATGTATTCTGTTAGAGGCTGTGCAGGAGGCGATGCCATTTTCCTTTAGCGTTGAACGGACTATGTGAGCCTAAACGTACACAGTGTGCTGTGAGTAATATGGACATTAAGAACAAAAAAATAAATCAAAAAGATGATAATGCAAGTTATAGTAATCCGGAGTTTATTTCACATAAAGACAAGTGTGTCTGTCAAACATGTGACGTTTGAACTGTGTCATTAATTAGCACTAAAGGGAAATAAGATTAAAAAAAAACTATAGTTCTGTCCAACTCGAGTTAAAGCATGAGAAGTATCTTTTACATTATTAATAGAAAAAGAGAATCATATGGAGAACGTCTCTGCCCTGCTAAAACAAGTCAAACAGCAGTACTGAAACTTCCAGGGTGTGAGCCGTGAGCGGTGGGGGAGCCGACGGAAAAACATCAAAGCCTGCACATGTGGACAGAGAGGAGTCAAATAGAGCCCCCCCCCCCCCCCCCCCCCCTTGGAACAGGGAGGAGAGCGAAACATCCCTGCATGGCTCAGAGGAGCAGAGGGGAGTAAAGGAGGAGCTGGCGTCTCATCTAAGAAGCATCTCGAGGATAAAGGTCATGTCAGATAGCCGCTTCCATGCCCAGGGCCTGCTGTGTGTGTGTGTGTGTGTGTGTGTGTGTAACGGAGCCACAATGTGGCGGACCACAGTGACATCACAAACATGCCCAGCAGTACGGGGCAGATAAAACAGGCTGGCTCTAAGGGACTCAAAAAAGGAAGTGGCTGTTTCCTGCTGATGAGTGTGTGTGTGCGCGTGTGTGCGTGTGAGCCCTGTCAAAACAAAAGCCCCCTCTCGCTGCCCGCTGCCCTTTAGCCTCAATCACAGCTCCCAAACACCCGACAGCTCTGTGGAGAGAAACGCTGATCTCTGAAGTTCAACAACAAATGGAAGAAGTTACATTTTATAGCGGGCCAACAAAGTGAGAGTCATGTGGTGAGTCCGACAATAAAAATGTGGATTAGTTTCTCCAGGGTTTCGCTTGAGAGCGGAGTGTGGTGGGTACGTCCTCTCTCACGGTTACACATGTGGGCTGGGCTACAAAGATGGGCCGGGGAATCTCAGTGAGCCAAATGCTTCTCATTTTAGAAAGCGAGTTTACATTACAGCCCCGAAATACCCGACACATGACACAATGGAAAACCGGGTGGGCTCCCGTCATCTGTACATACAGATCGTTTCCAACGCAGACTGCATGCTGGGATGGACGGCACCTGGAGAACACGACACAGGAACCGGTCCATGCTCGAACCGCTTCTATATCCTGTCCTCCTTATAACGCTACAAACCGAATACTCCAGCGGCCACACCCTCTTCCTCTCGCTGGGTATTTTGGGCTGGTTTATTTATTCCAGGAGTAGAAAATGACCCACTTTCCTGAGGGGAGCAGCTTCCTCTCGTTTGTCGTGAGGCCACCACACACAGAATAAGTGCACGTTGCATGAAATACAGACACGAATCAGACGTACACGCCATGTTCTCCTTTTGGGTTAGTCATTAATAGATGCTACTAAGCCTCTCCTCATCCTCTGCAGCAGCAGCAGGCCGGTTTTGAAGCTGTGCCAGGCATCCAGCCGCCCTCCTACCCCGGCCAGCGGTGATCTAGATTCTGCATGTGCAACACAAAATAATCTCTTGTTTACGCAAGTGCATCACAAAACTTATATTTAGAAGCACCTCTGGAAGGACTTTTTCTTTTCTTTTTCAATGATAAATGGAAGAAACAGGGAATCATGAAAGGAGCAAACAAGGACAGAAAAACAACAACGCTTCAGCCAGACTGTTTATCCACATGTGTGCAAACACAAGAGTGACTCTCCTGAGAGGTAAACCATCTATGAATTCTGCTACTGCCACCTGCAGGCAGCAGATGATACTACACTGGAAAAAACTGGATTCATGGCCTTTAGCCTGGAACATAAACACACCTTGTGTTTTCGCTTTCACATAAAAAATAGAATTGAAGAAGCCAAAGAAAAATGGTGTGCTGCTTTTTTATTCCCATGCAAGTCGTCATTAATGGAAGCGGCAGCAGCGAGTCTGCAGGACGACTGCGTTATACAATGCGAGAAGCAGAGGAAGCACTTTCCTCCCTGCTCTCAGGCTGACCAGCGATATAATGCAGCCATTGTCCGTCACGCGAGTCTCCTCCAGCAGGCCAGTGGGAACACAATCATTCCCTGAACTTGACTCGGCATACAGGAAGAAGAGGTGACTATGCAAACGGGACAGTGTGGGGGGAGAGAGAGAATTACTAAAAGCTTTTGAACAAGATCTTTAGAGCCCTAAAGTCAGATTCTAGTCACCACTGCGGGCAGAACCGCTTCCCCGTGAGGCAAGCACTCTGAAACAGCACCGATACAGGGAGCTACATTTAGTACGTGCGTATCCAGCACAAGGCAGGAAACCAAAACATGCACGGAGCAGGTTTATATCAGGCTACTCCCTTAGTCATTGCCTATCGTGGTCTGTGACTTGCTATTCTCATCAGGTCAGCGGTACTGCACAGGTGCGAAGGACATTTGGGGCAGGAATGCTGTCACGATGGTCAGGCTCTGACATGCAGCGTGGAAGCAAGAGGCTGAGGGATGGTGAAACAAGCCCGCGCTCGTCTGACAGGATGCCGCCGCATGGCGAAACGCTGCATCATCACCCCGTCCAGAGCAGCTGCAATGCAGCCTCAGAGGCTGGAACCGAAGCGGTTCTGGAGCACCTGAAGGATTCAAATAAACCACAGAAATACCGGTTAAATGTGATTCACTGTATAATCCTCATCTTCAGTTTACCAGCTGTCGCAACACAGGAGCTCCCAGCTGATGTGAGCAAAGGGAGTCAGGTGAGGGGGGGGGTCACCTAGGATCGAGCACTCTGGGAAACAGATGTCTGCTGTGGTGGGGAGGGAGGCTCATATTTACAGCCTCTAAACGCCAGCATGAGATGAGACTTAACGTGAACGTGGAACCAACGTCAGGATGAGGCATAAGAAGGGGCAAGAAATGGAAACCAGGAACGCACATGATGTCTGTTCAATCCACACGCAGGGGGGGGGGGGTCTGGGAACCTTCAAGGAGCTGCTAATCTCCGTTAGCGCTTTGTAATCAGTGGAAATCCTCCTGAACCTGATTCTACGTGTGACAATCGAGGGAAGTGGAGGCCGGAGGAGGAGATGGACACATCTGTGCACCTCTAAAGTGGCAACGGAGGCCCCCACTCCTCCCCGGGGAGGCCTCAAACTGCTAGGAGGAGCAGTCAACCAAGATGGCAAAGAGCTTATTTGTGTTGAGGAGACACAGAAATATGTTGCATCTGTTTTGCTCATTCACCTTAAAGCTAAAACTGATTCTAAGTCTGTGCTCTGACACCCGCCCTTCAAAGCCTCCCACCCTTCCTGACAGAGGAAACACAGCCATGTTTTAGAATAGCCTGACTGGGAGAGTCAACACAACCTCGATCTGTACGCAGACAACAGCAGAACGTTCTCATTACAGGAGCAAATCTCATTACTTGCTGCTAATTCAGTCTCTGTTGTTGTCATTTCATGAGATTTAACTTGATTTGCAGATCAAATTAATACTATAATGAGCTGCAAGAATGGATTTGGATGCATTTGAGATTTTTGAGTCATGTGAGTCACTTGACAAATGAAAGTCGGGACAAACGACGTGCAATCAAATCAGAGTTCAAAGCGTGTTACGTTTCAGATAGAGCATGCACCGTTGAGTCCTCTCCTAGCCAGAGGCCTGGGACACATTAACCCACCGCCCTGCAGGTGGAGGACGGGGCTGTTGGCCTAGAAATACTGAGAGGACTAAAAGGAGATTAAGAAAAGCCAGCGATACTGAGCTGTTTATCTGCACAGCAGTGTTCAGCGTGAACAACAGGGATGTGATACCGACTGTTTTCAATGCTCAACACCATGCAGGGTGACTTCAAACAGCACCGCCAGTGGTCGGACATCGACGGAGCACCGTTCAGCCAGGCCCCGGGGCCACTTTGTTCCCCTCCGTCATGGAGGAATGAGATTAGGAGCAGGCACACGGAGACAGGCAGCGCTCCTGCATAAACACCCAACGGTTAACTTTATTTATCCATACAGGCGAGGACACTGCCCCTGCGTGCGCTCAGCACAATCCTGTCTGCTAATGCTAAGCCAATAAAAACAGAGCGCAAATAAAAGAGGAGCCTCGAGGAAAGCTCCATCTCTACTGTCTGCAAGAGCTTCGGAAGAAAAGCCAAACGCCGAGGAGCAGAGTCACGTCATCTCCTATTCGTGTTTTCAGGTTTGTGGTTTTCGGCCATCAACACTTGTCAGCTAAAGTAACAAAAAGAAAAAGGCAGATTTTATTATTAAAGGCTCTAAATGTCATTGTGAACTCGTTTGCTTGGTGTGGGTGGAGAGCGAACGATAAACGAACAGTTTCACGGAACGAATGACCCTCAACAGCCGAGGTTCCACTTTTACTTTACAGGTGAGGTGCAACCCCTGGCCCGATCCCACCCGGTCCTCCTGTGGCCAGTGGCTCCCCCCCCACGCCCCTCCCTCTCCGGCCTACAGTGCGTCAGAGGAAGGAATGCCAGCTATGCAGTGGGCTTGGTGAAAAGTCATTAGAGATCAGCCCTTCTGGCAGGTCCCATCCTCAAACCGAAACCCCGAGGACGGGTGGGAAAGAAGAACTCCTCATAGCGAAGCGCTAACTTTCTGTTAAGCCCCCCAACTCCCCGTCTTCATGACGATGATGCATCCACCCGCCTGTGCTTTGTTTTCTCTGGTGCATTCAAATAAGTGTCCTAAAAACTTTCCGGGGAATCCCAAATGGATGATAAAATCAGCAGCAACTTTCACTTTCATCTCTGCAGTCAGACCAGGAATTTTAAAGAGTTCCCAAAACACTTTGCATCAACCCCCCATCCTCAAGACAAAAGAAAGGTGCACTCCTCAAACCAACATTTGCATTTCGCCTCCCAAATGTTGTGCTATAATTCAATTAAAAGTTATAAAATGATTTACTTATTTTTGATTGGGTTTTGGTATTAAATTTGAAAACATCAAACTAGCTCTTGTGCCAATCCGTCCCTTTTTGTTACACCACAACCCTGATCCAGCTGTGGCTACACCAGCTGAGAACATCTGGGCAGCCAGAGGAGGAGATCTGGAGTTCACGGCAGATTAACGGCAGCAAAGAAGAAGTGACGACGGAGCGTCTAATCAACACTGAGGTGGAAGGGGAAATTCCACAAGAGAGAGCAAATCCTTCAATTGGCAGGTTTGTCAAGAACGGGGCCCAACCATTGGCTGGCGTGCCAGCAAGCAGCATAACCTTCAAGCCCCACAATTACAAGATAATGATCAGACGCAGTGAAGGAAGGGGGGGCACCGTGACTCAAGGAAGCTCGACACGCAAGGGGTCAAAAGATCACCCACTCATCGTCTGCTCTTCCAGACACGTCCGTCAGTCAACGTGGACGCTTCTGTGTTGAGTGTTTGCTAGTGGAGCCACAAAGTCCTGCACCGAAAAGGCTTGGAGGAAGAGGTATCAGTATCAGTAACAAGTATCAGTAGAATCGAGGCCTCATTGGTTAGCGCAGTAAATACACAGTATTTTGTCACCGGTTGCAGTTGTGGATCTCATAAAACCTGCTCCCCCACTTTTAAGGAGGCCAACAGGAGCTTCAAAGCATAAACCCAACACTTTCAGTTTGGGAATGGCTGCATGACCTGGAGCACATTGATCCGGTTCCCTTTTAGGTGTAGAGGCCCAAAGTTCAATCTGATTCAACGTTAACCACAAAAGGCAAAAACAATACTCTAAATGGTCACCTGGTCAGGTTAGGAGAGACCGACATCCTGTTAACTCTTCGTGTTGTCATGACAGACTCGTCTTCAGCCAGACAAAAGATATCAAATACATTTTGCAGGCTTTTATCCAATAATGCAATCCCTACTTCCATTTATTGTAATCACAGTCTTTATTGGATCATGACTAATCATCAGTTTAATATCTGTTTACAGAGAAAGCCAACTGGATTAGTCCCATCAGAATGATGGAGGAAAAAGCCCAGCGAGTCGTGACTCAGTACATCCTCCACAGCTGCACTTGGGGGGGGGGGGGGGGGGGGGTGCATCCGGCTGACTCAAAAATAGCCTCCATAATAGTCTTAAGGACGGAGGCAAAGCAATAATCCACTTGATTGCTCAAGCATTGATGATAAAGAACTGCAGCAACGCGATCCGACGATGGACGTTTGCTCCAACGTTAAGCTGTTGGTCGTTTGATTCAGAACGATGTGCTGTAAACGCATGAAAAGCAAGATTTGGATTAGTCTTCAATAACTACGACCACCCAGCAGCCCAATGTTTCCACATCATTCTCCACAAGGAAGAATCAAAATTAAACAAACTGTCAGAATCCCAGACGTAGAATTTCAGCCTTCGAAGCAAACTTCACCTCAGAAATAACCCTGAACTGGAAAAGGGTCAGAAATAAAAGCGCAGGGTAGAAATATCCTCCTATTTTCCTTATGAATTATGAATAACGGATTCCTTTTGGATTAGAGAAACGTGTGTGTTCTGAAAATGGGAGCGTAACACAAACACCAGTGTGCCAAACACTTGGCAACAGGAAAACACCCACTGAACAGGCTCTTCTGAAGACTCCCTCTCTGCTATGGAAACCTCCCATGTGCTCCAAAGCAGTTCTGCTTTATCAGGCAGAACACGTTAACAATGAGCCAAGCCCAAGTCTTCAGGTCAGACCAAACACAGCCACAGGAAGCCTGCTGGATCTGGGAAAGGACAGCAGTCGGTCTTCTTGTGGGCCAGCATGGAAGTCATGGGCACTTCCTGTTTGGGCAGGCAGAGTGGAAAGTCTTTGGCAACGTATCCCATGGTGCTCTTCTGCTGCTGCTTTATGGCAAGTGTGTGACCACCGACAGCATCATTGTTATATCTGGCTCTCATGGAGTCTTGACACATTAAGAACATTAACTTGGGAACCTTTGGATGCAACACCGCACAGGTACCAACATATACGAGCCCCTGGCCTCGCAGCCCCATCCAGTCTCCCATCTGGTAAACCTGTCACAAGTAAAACCTGAAACTGAAGGGCATTTTCAGGAAGATCATTTGTGAGGCAAGATCCACCAACAGTGTCATAAGTCTGGCGGACTGCAAGAGGACGGCTGGTTGTTACACAACAGAGCTCAGGGCTTGGCCAACACCCGGCACCGGGAAGGGAGAGTGTCTCCTAATGGGTGCATCGGTTACTACAGCAACCTCATGTATTATTGACCCGTTCAGACTCCCCGGGTTTGTTCTTGTACGGTAAAACGGTGCAAGCTCTGCTGTAGAATAAAAGCAGAGGTGCACAGGTTTGGACCTTTACGTTGAGAGTGAAGGAACCAAAGGGTTCTGGAACTTGTCATGCGAGGGTGAAAGCTCCAGCAGGCGCTGCAGCTTCTTTCTGTGCGTTTCAGCAGGACTTTATCCCTGGTAATGTTTGACTTGAGCAAATAGGCAATAACTACATATATATAGTCAGTCGGGTTCAGGAAGGAGGATCCTCGGTTCCTGCTATGCACCTGACCGTAGGGAGAGGGAACAGTGGAAGTGGAAGTGAAGTCTATTTGGATGAAACCACAACACAGGAAATGCTTTCTACCTGCCAAACAGACGAGGAGGAATCCAAATTGTGAATCAGTCAAGACTCACAAGAGACAGAAAGGTCTGCGTGCTTTCTCTTGCAAATGGAGCATTGCACAAGTCTTAATCCCCAACAATGACTTTAAGCACCGACTTGTGTGTTCTGATCCACATTTAATGTTCTGTTTTGCACACTTGGAACAGAAACTATCTGTTGCTGCTTGCACAGGGTCAGTCATGTGCACAGGCCATGGCATCAACCCGACCCAACAGCTCCCTCCGGTCAGGCGCATAGCAGGAACCGAGGATCCGACTGCATCACCAGTCGGTGTCGGGCGGTCAGGACTATTGATTACAATTACACAACAGCTGCTCCCAGCCCTACACACTCACCAAACATCCAACTAACAGATCAGCTGATGCACTCATGACATCACACGCTGCCGAGTTCAGCAGCACTCTTTACATGTCAGGCAAAGTGCGTCACCAGCACCACAAACTCAACGATGATGACAGTGATGGAGCCGAGAGTGTCCTCAACATGGACAAATCGAGGGGACACAGAGCGATGGCTGAGCCGACGGCGCCGGCCTGTTACAAGTCTCTGCCTCTCCAACAATAAACAAGGCGGCTCTGGTCAGTGTGGGCCTTCACCAAAATGTGTTGGGCGAGGAAGAGAGCAGCGCCTGACCCTGAAGAGATGAGAGACATCGCTGCGTGGCCAGTGAGACTGCATGTGCTACACTTCCATGTCAAATCCTAAACTCATTTTTGTGTTATGGGGCCTTCAAAGGTACAGAAAAGTTGTCGTTGAAGCTGAAACAACAATGAGAACAGGCGACAACCGTTACAATCCCCTCTTTATGTCCCTGGAACAGATCGCTCTATTCCTGCTGTGGCATTTACATCCGTGGAGGAATTAATGTGCTCTGCGTGGACAGTCGTCTTGTGTACACGCACATTCCTGTCCCACAGAGAAGCTTTAGCAAACACTTGAACTCGACCACTCAGCCATACGTTCACTGGGGGGGGGGTTCTGTTACAGGCTCTGTTCCTTTGAAGCAGAACCTGTGCATGAAGGGATTATGAACCTGCCTGCAAGGAAAGTCAATCGCGTGAATTTAAAGAAGGAAAAGACATGAAACCCAAGAGTTTCTCCTCCTCCATCATAAACCGTTTGTTATTGATATCATTTCTTTCTTCTTTTTTGGTGTTCATTTATCACACCGAATATTCAGTTTAGTGATTTAGGTTTTACTACAGCTAAAAGGCAGGACTTTAAATGTTGGGACACACACACACACACACACACATCATTTGAGCTCTGGCAGCGCATCACAGTCAAAATGAACGTGATGAAAAGGTGTGGCTGGAAGTCTGGGCTCCCGACTCAGGATTCCACTCCCCTGCCCGGTCGGTGTCCGTTACACACTCGGTCACCAACAAAAGGGACGACTCCGTTTTCTTCCCGGCTCAGTGGAATCAGATACAGACGTGGAATCCTGCAGATCCTCGGTGCCCAGACGCTCCGAGGTGGGCGATCAAATTCAGCACGTCATCCGTCACTAGAAGCTTTAAATGGCTTCCAGACACGAACCTGTGGTCACATGCGTTCCAGAATGAGGTGGGTTCAGTGTTAGCGCAGTGGGTCCCTATGAAACCAAAACGCCGTCGTCAGCCACAGATTCCTCAGACTCTCCAGCAAACACAAAAGTGTGAAGACGCACACTTCACAAAGACAAGCCCATGACAACACACCATACATGGTGTTTATTCCACATCTGTCACACAACCTCATCCGTTCACTGGCACAGACGTGCAGAACTCCTTCACTCACTCACTCACTCACTCACTCACTCACTCACTCACTCACTCCCAAACTCTCTGTCGCGTTTCTCTCTCAGCCAGTCGCTCCTGGTCTGATCTGTTTTTCACCAATCAAACCCACATGCGCGCCCACCCAGCTGATTGCACGTCAGGTGACTTTATGCGTAAATAGTTGGTAAAAGCAGGTCCACAAGCAGACCAGGGGACCCTGGCCCATGCGGTGCTGAAGAGGAAGAGGAAGAGGAAGAGGAAGAGGAAGGTACTTACAACCAGCACGGACGTCCTCACTACCTCAGAGACACTTTGCCGGAGTTCGGCTGCTGTGCCGGGTTTACCCAGACCGCGCGTAAATCTCCTGGTCTCCGGATGCGCTGGAGTCGCCATTGTTGCGCGTCGCTTTCATTCAACGTACGAGTTTTTTAAAGCTTGGAGATGAAACGAATCCACTTTATCCACTGGTGTGTCCCACGAGTTCAAAGCGTGCCCCCCCCCCCCCCGCGCTGCGGCTGCGCACCCGCGAGCTCCCCCCTCCCGGTCTCATCCCGGTCTCATCCCGGTCTCATCCCGAGCGCGTCTCAGTCACAGCATTTCGCGCTATTCCGATGCTGCGGCTTCTTATTGTTGTCAGAATGAATTCTCCTCTAAAGCAGTCTTTCATTGGCCGTCAGAGTCAGACGGGAGGTTTAATCCGGTCGCCTCCCGGTCGCCTCCCCGCCGCTCCCCGCCCCCGCCCGGTTAAAGGGCCGGCCCACTCCGGGGCGCGTGGAAACGGCTGCGTCAGGCTGAACCGGCGTTTCACTGAGATGAACCCTAACACAGGAGTCACAACTCTCTGCCTTCCCGATTCCTTCATTTTGTGTTTATCAAACCTTTGTTTTTCCAGAATAATAATAATATACTTTATTTATATAACACTTTTCAAGAAATATAACTCACAAAGTGCTTTTACAGACAAACAAAACATAATCAAGAACCAAAACAGTAGGTAAACTAGGTAAGTGCGTAAACTTAATGTATGTCGGTGAAGTAAAGGTACATTTTTAAAAGAATGACAACATGCTGGATTTATTTTTATGGCTGAGTTCTTTTAGTATTTTTAGAAAGTTTAGGAGTTTTCTATTTTTATCTATTGCTTCCATATCTTTTTTTATTGCCTGTTTCAGGTCATGTCTTTGTTATGAAGCACTTTGAGCTGCATTATGTGTTAAAATAAATGCGATACAAATGAAGATTAAAATAAATACTTTTTTCAGTATTTTTGGAAAAAATAGTCTAGAAAGATATTTACATCTTTTTTAGTTTTTTTAATCTTCATCACACACACCTGAATAGTAAAATCCCTTTCTTCCAACAAACAAGACATTGAATGACTTTCTCATCGGCATCACAATGTTACGTCATGGTGCATGCACTGAGCTTCCTGTTGTCATGGAGAATTAAATCCAGATTAATGTATCAAAAGTTACCAAATAAAAAGAAAGCTTCACTTTAACAGACTCCAGCCTGAGAGAAGAGCTGGGCTACAGGGTCACAGAAAGAGTACTGGAATACTGCAAAAATAAATACTACTGCAACCACTTCTACTACTACTACTACTAATAATAATAATAATAATAGTTTTGGAAGAGTGCAGGTTCAATGCTTTATCTTCTTTTGTTCTTCCTTGAACCAAACGTCTTGATCAGTAGCGCCATCTATAGGTCACAGCTGTAAAAGCAGCCGCGTCACGCGAAACGAATTTAACATATTTTCCTTGACATGATTACTGCTCGTCCTCTGAAGCTTAAAAAAACACACACAATTCACTCAGATCAAAGTTGGAATTTTTTTTTATTGCTTTCATTTCCAAAGAGCTTTCTGTTTTCCAGAAGAAGAAAACGCTGCAATTCAAAGCAGAACTGAGGTTTTCCACTTCATTTGCCTTGTCAAATGCATATTTCCATTCATTTAGACCCAGAAGATCTGGAGTCTGTGTACAGGAGGCAGTCTAGTTCTGTGAGGGCAGCAGAGCTTGGATCTGAAAGTCTATTTTATATCACACATAATCTTTGAAGGTTTGAATTACACCCACTTTCATAATACAACGATTGTGACTAGTTCTCACTTTCCCCATATAGCTGACTTTAATTAAAAATGCAAAAGAGTCTCAAACACATTCATACAACAAAGATCAGCAAATAGAATATTTATTTAAAATGGCATCAATGTGTGTTGGCAGCTACCCCTGGACACAATGTGATCAATGTGAGGCTCATATCAATCATATAAGATTATTTCAGATCTTCATCACCTTTGTCTTTTTAAACAACAACACATTGTTGCAGGGCAGCTGTGCACTGAGCATTAACCGTTAAAGGGTGGCTGGTTTACATGATTTATGATTTCATGGTATGCAGCCTCTCCAATGTAACAAAAGAACGTTTATATAAACCAGTTTGGCACTGTAGTTGCAGAATATTTTCAAAGCAGCAGTTTTTAATAAAATAAAAAAAGGTACACAAACTTCTGACAATGTTGTGATATTTGAACCAACTTGGGAGAGAATGCTGGATATTTATTTCAATGCATCATTGCAAAAACAACCAATGGCATAATGTAAAAGCAGAAAGATAGGAAATGGTGCAGACGGTTAGAAAACAGTATAAAATGACATCCTTAAGAGAGGTTTTAGGGTTGAGCGTTAAAATGCCAGTCTCTGATGCAGTCGAAGCCAGCGGACATGTCACCATTAAAGCATTAACAAGCACCAAATGTGCACGGATGCATTTACAAATGTTCCACATATGTGTAGAAAAGAAAAGGAGAGTCCAGGAGGAGCCGGGGGGGCAGGGGGGGCATCCAGCAGAGATGATATGTGGAGGCAGGGTGGGCCGCTTCAGTGAGGATGGGTCTCTTTATTGTTCAGGACACCAGTTCCACCAGTGGGGACCGTGGCGCTGCGGATGACCTCCATCCACCTGCAGGCAGGCGGCGGGTTCTTAGAAATGCTCTGAGATTTAGGACTCAATAAAACGGCAAACACATTCAGCAAAGGCGCGTCTGTACCTCTCGAAAGTGTATTCACTCTCAGACCGGAAGTAGTAGACGTGGGACTTGAAGTGCAGCTTGAAGACGTAGTCCTTGTGAATGTTTTCAGACTCCGAGGGGACGGTGACGGAGTAACCCAACAGAGGAAGGCTGGCCAGCGGATAATCCTCCTGGGAATAAAAACAGCCATAAAGATGAGCTTCATCAATAAATAGTTACAAAAACAAGCAGGAAGAGCACAGCGGAAATCCAAGCAAGGTAAGAAGCTCATTTAAAAAAATAAATCAAAATAAAATACTGTATATGTAAAAAACTTCTCATCCAGCTTCACTTCCTGCATATTTATTGCATATCCTGTTTTGAGTTGGCCTGGTCTCTCTTGTAAAAGAGATCTTTGTTCTGAATGGGGCTAACCTGATTAAATCAATCTTTTAGACAGGAAACTGATCATTAATTTCTGTGTGCTTGTGATTTAAAGCGTTTTAAACCCACCAGGAATTTGAGTTCTAGAGCCTTTATTTGAACTCTTTGCTGAGTGGCTTTCTTCATGACTATATAAAGACAATGTTTTTCTATTGATTAAAAGCTTTTCAAACTTGAAAGCAAAAAGTTACACTTGGTTACAATATTCATGGCATAGAAACAGATGATAAAATTACTCTGAGGCTTGAGGTGAGATTAAAATATCCTCTCTGGGAGCCTGTAAACATCCATCATGGCACAGAGATGTGACATTCTACACTGACACGCGACGCTCCTGGTCCCAGAGGAGTAAACACCGAGACAGAGGCGAGTGAACGCTCGTCACCTGGTGAGATTTATAGAAGAACAGGCTGAAGTTGGTGAAGACGACCCACAGCTTCTGCCAGCCGTTGCTGTTCTTGAACTTCCTCAGTAAGTTTCCTGAAAGCTGATTCTAAAAAAGACAAAACACAGGTTTGAGATCTGAAACACGGTAAAGTCACACCAGTTTCACAAGGAGTGACCAGAACTTAAACATTATTAATTAAATCACCTAATAACTTCCATGAAGGGCTCAAAAAGAGAGCTTTAAAGCCCAACCCTTCCTGCTGCATCAGCTAAAATGTTTTTCCCATTGCAGTTTATTCTGATTCAGTTTCATTTATTATCCACATCCTGCTGCAATAAAGACCCACAAATATGTTTTATGTGCCAATAAAAATTGTCCCGAACAATTACTCCTAAATGTTTCAATAAGAATTAAATTCTCCAGCAAGGAAATTAGCCTTTTGTGACAAATTAAATTATTACTGTATAATTTTGCAGGTATTTAAGGCATTCATTGCAAATACCCCAAAATAGAGAAAATCAATATCTTCCCAGTAAGACGCTGCTTCTATCGCGGCTCTGACTCGGTTTACTGATCACTGATCAATCTTTAGTCCGTCTCTGTTCTCTATCAAGCACGTTTCCTCCATTCCCGTCTGTCTGGCTCCTTTACCTCTAGACTCCTGCAGGATTCACTAAAGGAGAGGCTCTGAACACGGTACCAGCAGATAACAGACAGAGGCACGGGTCCCTGGCCACTGGGGGGCCCCACTGGGGGGGCCTTATTCTCACTGACTGGACTAGGGTCCTCTACCCACAGAAACACATGGGGAAAAGAGAGAGAGAGAGAAAAGACAGACAAGGAGGGGAGGACAGAAACACAGAGACTGAGTAGGTGAAACACGGGCATGCAGTGGCAGAAAAAAAACACGGAGGCCGGCGTGCGTCCGGGCGAGGCTGCGAAGAGGACGAAGGCAGACAGTCAGAGCAGGAGGATCGGGGTAGGAGGTGTCCACAGAGGGGAGCGGTTACTGTCAGGACGTTTAGCACATCTTAGTTACAGACAGTCAGAGAAAGATCACAGGAGCCGGGGAGGAGAAGAGGAGCAGGACGTCACGCAGGCAGCTGCTGCCCAACGGAAGCAGGAACAGCATCCTCCCTAGTCCGGCAAGTAAGCAGCAAATAAACAGCATTCACACACAAGCACGTCAACGTGGGTCCAACAACGGCGGCGTGGAGCGCCGAGCTGGGGAGGACACAGTAGAGCCCAAAAGCAGAACGAAAAGTCTGAGCATGGTGAAGACGCCATTCACTTGGTGACCAGAATCAGTGAGCCTAAAATCATCTGAAGAAGACGTTTCCTCAATAGCTAAAGGCTGAATTTTGCTGAATGACATTTTCGGTTTTCTCCGGACCCTGAACGCACCGTAGCGACGGGATAAACGGATCCCATTTTTATATCCTCTCAGCACTTTATCAAGGCGGGGAACAGACCAGCTCAGGAGGATACTGTTCCCACGGAGATCTACTCAAAGTGAATGGCGGCAGGGCACACACAAGAAGGGACACAGATAAGGAGGACGGTGAGGCAGACGAGGAGAAGCAGGCCTGAGGCTGAGGGCTGGCGTTTGGCTGGTACCTCCATAGCTACGCTAAAGTCCGCCACGGACACACTGGTGTTCCTGTGCCAGCACACGTGCACCATGGTGTTACCACGGTGAGGGGCGGGCCTCTCCAGGGAGGTCTGCGACGCCGCTACGTCGTCCTCAGACTCCGCCTCCACTGCGGAGTCCTCAGGGCTTTCTGGGAAAGTCAGGATGTTGTTACTGCGAGACAGCGAGCAGGGTGACGAGGGGAGGAGCTAAAACGCAGACAATGTCAGATCTTTCACAGGTGAAATGTCTTCGCTTTGTTTAATGGAGTTACTATACTGTGAACACTGGATTACCTTCCTGCAGTACAAACTGAAGTATATGTTTAATATTCGTCTGTATCATGACTTACTGCTGTTTTCCAATTTGCTGGTCAGAAGGTCCGAGGAGGGCCCATTGCTGGTTTTTGCCATCTCTATCGCCAACGTTATGTCCTCCATCCACTTCTCCATCTCTGTCAGTGAACTAGAGATGCGGCAAAATTATTCACAAATACAAGGCAGCCAAAATATCACAAGGAAAAGAGTTCAAAAGATGCGGATCATCCGTCTGCTCCGTCACGGAATCTCCAGCCGCAAAATGAAGATCAATAATGTAAGCCAGAACAAAACACAATCCACCACCAAACGGGTCGACCAGCTTTACCCACATCCATGTGAACATTTAGTTCTGCCCCGTTTTTCTATGACTAATAAAATAATCGACACCTTCCATTCCAGAATTTGATTAGAAGATCATTCTAAGCAGAGAATAGTCGTTTGTTCCGCTGCCTCTCAGGGTCTCACCTTGCTGCCACCACCACCGACTGCTGCTGCCCGCCCAACGTGAAGGCGTGAGGGACACCCCACTCGTCCTCACTGGCTCTGATCTGGATGAAGAACACAGAAAAAGCATTAGACAGCAGCAGAATCTGGGACAGCGAGGACGAGACAGAACCAGAGACGTGATCCTCATCAGCCGTCCGGAGCTCCTCGCTCACCGTCAGGCCATGGAGCTGCAGCTGCCCGTGAACTTTGAACTGATTGGTCGCTGTCATCCCTCGACCCGTGAACAAAATGACGTCATTGAACTGAGAGTCAAAGAAAATGGAAATTAATCAATTAAGGGATCATACATTTATTTAGAATGATAAAAGAAATGGAAAATTCTAACAAGTTGTGACTCTGAACCGATAATAATAGCAGGAAATGAACAGTGCCTATTCATTATTCATATACGCTATTCCGCTGCTTCATCATAAATGTTTGATTACTGAAGCTATTTTTCCGATAAAACCAAACACGTGTGTCTTTATTGATCTGACAAGGCGTGTTCCACCATGAGAGCGGAGGTTACCAGGAAGAACATGCGTTGTTGGAGACCTTTTCCAGACAGTTTGCTGAGGCAGCCCAGTCTGATGAACTCCTGGTGGAGGAGGACACACAACACAAGGGTTAGAGTGTAGAGTTACAATCTCTGCCCGTCTAGTTTCGCTTTTATCTTTCAACTCACTCGACCAGGAACCACAAGATTTTCAAGGCCAATTAAATCCTTCTTCAATTCTAGAAGCTTCTGGAAGTTCTCCATCTTGATCAAGCTTCCCTGGAGCTGCTCCACCACCTCAGACACGTCGGCCAGAGCGGCTGCAGACCAAGCAGGCATGACGGCGTTTTATTACTCTGCTGAATCTCCTGAACGGACCGAGGGGGAACCGCTGGTGTGAGTCGGGTACCTCTGCAGTCCCTGAAGTCCACATGAGTTGCCGGGTAGTGTTTGCACAGGCGCTCCAGGATCTGCTTGTAGTGGACGAGGCGGTGCAGAGGCCGCAGAATGAAGACGTTCAGGGGGATGTAGCAGACCTTCTGCAGCTCAAAGTCCCTGCAGAGTCCCTCCAGCCTGCGGGACGACCTGCACGATTTCTCCAGCTCTAACAGAACCTCCGACTGCCGATGCAGGCTCACCGTCAGCGGCTGTTCAGAGAGTCGACATGC
Source organism: Brachionichthys hirsutus (assembly GCF_040956055.1). Taxonomy (NCBI): domain Eukaryota; kingdom Metazoa; phylum Chordata; class Actinopteri; order Lophiiformes; family Brachionichthyidae; genus Brachionichthys; species Brachionichthys hirsutus. The sequence goes on from NC_090908.1 coordinate 1,366,333, forward strand.
AAGAATGTGCTGTCGTCCATCACTGCAAAGACCGATACCGAGCCATTCAATGCAGAGAGGCGCCTCACCCTCAAGCTCTCCAGGTTTCTCAGCATGACATCTCCGATGCGCTGGTAGTCTCCTTTTACGTGAGCGTTGGAGCGTCCTTCCCTGAAACGGAGAAACATCGGCATGCTTTCATCCCTGCAGCCTCGCAGGCCGCGGCCGACGGCGAATTAACCGATGAAGCAACACAAGAGCTGTAAAAGCTCATCTAATATTTAGATGAGCTTCACCTTAACCTTAATCAAGAAAACTTCCAAAAGGTTTGAACAGTTTAGAACGTTGGGAGAAACATCCGCCAGCAGGTGTCTCTCTTGAGCCGGTGTTTAAGCACGAATCCCATTGGCTGTCAGAGGCAGAATAAATCAGAGCGTTCTAAGTCTGCTCGGCTGTAAATCACTTCCTGATGTTAGACAGAGAGCGCTGCGATCGTTGTCATAACAACAAAGGCACATCCCTGCAACATTATTTGAATATGCAAAGTTGAATAAAGACACATGTTTGGCTTGCACATTAGAATGTCGCTCCTACCAGCAGTCTACTTTCATTTGGAAATGTACTGACCACTAGAAGCCAAAACAGGATTTAATCAAATCATCTCCTGTTCACTGTCATTAATTCTGTGTGTGTGTGTGTGTGTGTGTGTGTTAAAGCACAACATCATAAAGCAGAGCGTACTCTGCAGGCTCACCACCCCACAGGGGCATTTTAGGGTATCTGGGATGGAAATAAGTCTTACCACAGGGCTAACCTCTGCTCCACCTCCCTGAGAAATCCTGTGTGGAACTTGTGCAGCGGCTCAAAGGTATTGAAGACGGTTTTCTTCAGAGAGTCTGGAGTCGCCTCATCTTGACCTACCGCATTCTGGAAAGACTAAAATCACAAATACATGCATGCATGCATGCACACGATATTAAAATGCGTTCCATTAAAATCAAGAATCTAAATCTAAGTTTAATGTCAAGTCCCGATTTTCTCAGCTCCAGCTCGTGAAGAGTTTCTGGATTGATGACTGTCAGTGATCTGTTGCTGCCGATGACGACTTCAGTCCTGCAGACATCAGCTTTATCCTGAAGTCCTTTAACCGTCAGGATGAACTGAATAATCAATGCCCGTCATTCTTATCAGTATCTTTCTCCACCAAAGGTTTGATGTGGAGCGACAGAAAATGGCCGAACGTTGCTGACGTGATGGGAGAGGGAAGTTTTACGATAAGAGAGTGTCTGTTGGAAAGAGCCGGCTGTTCAGATGACTTCACCCCAAACAGCAGCAGCAGCCAGCGTGTGGTGAGAGAAGGGGAACACACGCACGCACACACACACACGCACACGCGCACACACACACACATAAAACTGAAAAAAGAACAAGGACATAAGCCAACCCAAATATTTACGAGATGTGTGCGAGGCTTTGGCTTGAGAGAAGCTGCAGCCTTTAAACGCGTCAGCAAAGTGACGCGAGTGGAATCGGTCGATGTCTGTGTTTTAGCGCCGCCGTCGGAGCAGCAGAGAACTTCTAATATCCTGCCTTCTGCTGATTGGAGATAATATCAGGCGTCGCCGACGCAAACGAACTGAACAGAAAACGTGCCCTTCATCTCCATTACGGGTTAGTATTCACAGCCTTGAGCGAGCCGGGGGGGGGGGCTCACTGCCTGACCCGGTGCTACGGCGGACTGGATCAAGGTTTCTCCCTGGAGGAGCGAGCCGGAGGAAACCGATGGAGGGGCTTTTCGTACCACGATCACCACCTCCAGGTCCTTCAGATACGTCCTTTCTGTCGTCAGCAGCTCCTTGGCGATGAAATAGGCCCGGTCTGTTGGGAATCTCTGCAATGACATCACGACAGAGAGGAGACTGAGAGAGAAGCCTCCGACCACCGGCGGCTCTATTCAGCTTCCCTTCACATCACAAACCTTCCTCCGGCCCTCGTCTTCATCGTCAGTGCGAACACTGCAGGCGTCGTTGAGCAGCGGGCTGGTGAGAGGGGAAGGCTGGCGGCCGTCTGGACTGTGACCGAAGAGCTCCAGTGACTTCTGGCCATTGACCATCCCGTGAGGGTGGCCGGAGGACACGGGCAGGTGGGGGCTGGTGGACCCCAGACCTGCACGGGTCAGCAACCAGAGGAAGGACAAGAGACGAGGACGTGAGTCAACACGACAAAGACAGGGCGGCGGAGAAATACCGTCACACGAAAGTCACAGGTCGGTTGATGATTAGCAGGTTCTGCCAACAACTATTCTGGGGGGGGGGGGGTCACGTGATTTTCAGAAATGACTGCAGCAGCACCTCCAAATGCTCTGTGATGCATGTCCCCGTAAACGAATGGACTGTGGACTGAACAGCACAAGTTGGGCTCTTCAATGTGTTCGAGGATTTACCGCCGATGAACAATCTGAGCAGCTGAACTATACAGGATAAACTACTGCGACTCAGTTCAGGCTGACCCCGGATCAGGGTTAATGATTTGTCACCTGCGATCATCTATGCAGACGATCTTCACTGAGCTTACTTACTCTATTTGAGCTGCAACACGCTCACCTCGTTCTGCTGACCTCTGGCATGTCGGCACAAACACAAAAATGAATGCACACACAAAAACAACTCTTCAGAGACACACCAGTACTACTCTACAGTACAAAACGGAGGGGAAACCACAACAAAAACTACAAAGATTCACCAGCAAGGCTACAGAACTACAGGGAGAATGAAGGGGAGGGGCTTCTCTCTACACTAATGTTTGGGCTCTTAAAAAAGATTCAGAAAGTCTCACGTCATAAAGCTCCCCTTTATTGACTAAAAAAAATTCAATATATACATCATTGAGTGAATATAAATGTTGAGAAAAGCAGCATAAGTGTGTGAAAGACAGACGAGCGACCAGAGGGGCAGCGGAGATGAGCGCGGAACAGGAAAGTAACAGAGTGAAAACCATGCAGAGTTAATATTAAAAATAGATCAGGTACTTATGAACGTTTCATTGTTGCCGCGCTGAAAGAATGATTGGAAAAGAGCAACGACATGCATCAATCAGCCCATTAACACAAATCTGCTGCTATCAGTGACAGAAACACGTAGTACACGTTCAAATGTGTACTAAAACGCTGTCCAGAGTAAAACTGCTCGATGCACTAGCTTTACATTCGGCTCTAACGTCGCCTCCTCCAGTGACGCAGAATAAAGAAAGCCATAGCGTGATCTGCACATGCACAGAGCAGCACGGGCGTGTGTGTGTGTGTGTGCACCAGAGACGTTTCCCTTACATTGCAAAGATCCAGTAACTTCTAAGAAATGAATTCTCTCTCACTAACAGCAACATTAGCACGCCGTGGCTGGATCATTGCAGAGAACGAAAGCCAGACCGGCTAATCTTACAAGACTGTAGTAAAAAACAAAGACAGAAATGTGACAGTTCCATGTTGACAGAAACCAAACAAAGAAGAAGAAAGAATAGACAGACAACAAAAGGATTATCAGGTTCTCAAACAACAAGAACATAATAAGGAACGTGCAAAAAAAACCCTGAAGAAATGACAAAGAACGAAAGTGCTCCTTCTGTTAGACGGAAACTATGTGAGGACACTGAACCTGCGGGGGCTGGAGTTCTTTGCTGGGGGGTACGTGAGATGATGTGAAGTCATTAGTGATGATAAAAGTTCTATGTTTACCCTCACGTTGGCTAACAACGTGTGCTTCAAGTTCTTAAGGCATCTGAGAGACAGAAACTCAACGACTGACTGAAACCGAGCTTCATCTCGAAAACATCCGGCGAACGCAAAGAAGAGTCGAAAAAGTGCGACTGGGACGCCGAATCCTCTCCAGGACGTTTGAAACTGACCAGGTCAGAATCACCAAATAGTTACGTTTTATTATTAGCAGCTAGTTAGTGTTCAATCCTAACATGGCACTTGACTCAAAAAGCTAGCAGGCTGGAACCCCCCCCCCCCGATGAAGTCGGGGTTCATCTTTTCTTTTTAAGTTCTCGCTCACACCAGACTCCTTCATCCTAACCTGAACTCTCCTGGGGAGACGACTGAGACCGTTCGCACTAGCAGCTGAAACCATCTTCATCGCTGAACGCGTGGCTTCCCTCCTCCTCCGCTTCCTCGTCTAACTGGAGGCTCCCAAAGGAGAACTTGTTTCTGGGTATGGGGGCGTTTAACGCGGGGGGGCTGCTCGCCTCCACTTCAGACTCACTGGACTCTGACCCGCTGGCGCTGGAGCAGTCGCTCATGTGAACCGCCCCCAGGTGGGGGACACCAGCCTGCTTTGGGCGCTTCCGCCCCAGACTGGCACCGGGCCGACCCGGCGCCGAGAGGCCGTTGGCCATCATGCGGCGCTCGAGGGCAGCCATTCGCTCGGCCCGAGACAGAACAGGCCGGGCTCCTTGCCCTGGGGAGGACGCTCCCCGGTTCGAGTTCGAGGCGTGACCCACTTTAGGGGGCTTGTGTATCGGGATGGGCGAGTGTCTGCCTCCATCAGAGGGGAGGGAAGGAAAGCTGTAGCCATTTTGCTCAACATAACTGAGGGCGCCTGCTTGATGGCGGGTGTCGACGGGAGCACCCACGTGTGCGGCTGCGGGGGGGCGGACGCCACGCCCGACTCCAGCGTGTGCACCGAGCGCTGCCATAGTGCTCTGGTATGAATGGCGGCCCTGCAGAGCGCCATGCAGGCTTCCAGAGCCTGGCCGGTGCTGCCGTCGGGCTCGGTGTCTGCTCGGGCCGGATTCACTATCTACGTCACCGTGTTGTCTATAGAGCGGAGAGGAGCTGCTGACGTTTGCAGCAAGCGATGCTGGACCTGCACAAAGATGCTCCGGGTAGGTCTGCCGCGCCGAGCCGCTCGTCTCCTCGACCCTGGACCCTGCTCTGTCATTGTGGCCGTTCCTCTGGAGAGACGGGCTCGTCCTTGTTGTCCTCAAGGACGACGGGTCTTCAGCACTCACCAACACAGACTCGGTCCAATGGCGCAGAGGAGGAGAGTCGCCTCCGGGGGCATCGCTCTGAACAAAGAGAGAGAGAGACAAGAGACAATCAGAGATTGCAGACCCCGCCTCCGACAGTAAACAGGGCTTCCGGATCAGAGGGGCCAAACCTGCTCTAGCTTGCTGCTCCGGAACGGGAACAGATACAACTACAACTGTAACATATATGAAACTAGAGTGAACTATGAGTGTTCACACCAAATGTGAAGTCTCTATCTCCAAAATCGAGGTCAGGATGGACTGAAAGATGGCGATTTTAGAAAGAAAATTAGCTCTCAGATCCGGATTGTGATCCGGATCCGGCCGAAATTAGTCATGGTCATAGACCTTTAAGGAGTACTTATGTGTGATCTTTTTCAGATCCATACCGCCATGCGTTTTGAAGAAATTAAGAAAAATGTCAAAAATCCTTGAAAAAGTTCTAGAATCCGGATCCAGATCCGGATCAACACCATTCTCGGAGAGGACCGAGCCACGGACAGAACCTTCCTTGTGTAAAAATTTCAAGTCGATTGGGTTACTAGTTTGAGTTATGCGCTCGGACAGACAGACAAACGGACCCAATTGCAATACCTTCCCCTCCCCCTCGGCGAGGGTAAAGATCCGGCAAACAAAATCTTCACATCGGTGCATCGTGGGGCTAAACGTGCACGGAGCAGAGGCCTCAAGCCAGCTCTCAATAAAGTTTAAATGTGTGGTTCAACAAGCTCACCTCCGTTGGCACTTCACGGTGGCGTGGGGAAGGCGACAGACGGCTGTTCTGTTGGACCCGACTGTGTTTCCTGGCAGACGGGGTGTTGGAGGTCAGTGGCTAACACTCCTAGCACCTAGAAATGTCAAACCGGTCTGCAGCCTTTACCTGTCAAATGGGAGCTTCTTAAACTCGGACTCCCTCACGTAATCAATCACCTGCTTCTGTGTGCGACCGCTGCAGAGACAAGAACATGAGCGAGGGAGTCAGGAAGAGCGGAGGTGGACCGGCGCCGTGAGAGTCCGGATAGCTGGGGAGCAGCTTCACGTAAAAGCACCGCCTACCTGAACCTGAAGGCGGAGCCTCGGGAAAACAGCATGGGCTTGGGCTTGGGCTTGGGTTCCTCAAAGAGGCGGAAGAAGGCGTGATATTCCACACAGGCCTTCCAGAACACTTTACAGCAGTCTCTGCTGGCCATCAGAAACTCCAGCGTGTCCTGGTAGGAGCTCTAAGGGACACGCGGAAACGTAACGAGCAGCACCAAACATTGATGGCGTTTACATTTTACAGCGCCATTAAGAGAGACGACTCACATTCAGATCCGCCCGCAGCTTGACGAGGAAGCGTTTCCTCTTGAAGCTCAACTTTCGAACTTTCGACCAGTTGAAGGCGTTAATCTTTGTGTGTCCCTGAAAAAACAAACCTTCGGACCTCAAGCTTTGATGAACCTTCAATTTTATGCACAAACTCATCAACTAAAGTAAACTCAAAAAGGACTTCAGAGCGGCCGAACGGCGGGCCATACCTGGAACACCAGGACGCCGGTGTGCGCCACAGCCAGGCTCAGCGCCGTGCCCTCACGGTCCTTTGCGGGGTGGAGGCGAATCCCGTACATCTCCAGCCTGCGAGCCACTTCCAGTAACTGAAAATCTGATTCTGCCGGCGTTTGACCTCTAGCAACGCACAACACATCGATGCAGTTATTGATAAAGGATATTATCGGCGCCGTGCACCCAAACTGCTGACACACGGAAATAACCGTCACGACCGCCGGCGCCACCTCAAAGCTTCAGCTCGTTGTTAGTGTGAATGATGATCAACGTATCGGCGTTCAGACTTTCACTCAGCATGTGCAAACCGTCTCATTCCATACGAGACGGATCCATCCCATCCGGTTGTGTGTTTAGGAGCAGCCAGAGTCCTCATGTTTATTTGACTACTTTGAGCAGCCGCTGAAGGTTGGGGAGCAGCTGCAGCCGCTAGCCTTGATCATTCTTATCAGTGGATACGACTTCCTGCTTCCTGTTTGTGCTACATCATGAGAGCACTAACTTGCCGTGCCACACGGCCAGAAGGACTGAATTAGAGTTATCAACGTAGCAATCCTTGGGTGGAGAAAGAGCAGTCAACCCAAGTAGAGCTGCCCTTGTGCTGCGTTCCTTTCTGGCAGAGTCCACTGTAGCGCAGAGGGTACAGGGTGGCCTTTCATCTCTGGAGTGGCCAGAAGTTCTAAGTTAATGTGCTATAACCTCCATCCATGGCCGTTTTCCTGAATGTTCCACCTGTGTAAAAACCTTTCCCCTGGGACATGCACAACCTCTGAGACAACGTTTCCTGTTCATGGCAGAAGACAATGAGGGCCAACAGGCCCCGGTGAGCTTAATGAAACGGCATTAAGGAAAGTCCTCATGTCCTTTCATCTGCCTTTAGAAAAATAACTCACGTATTCTTTGAGTGGAAATCCATGATCTTGTCAATCAGGGGCATTTGATCTGGGATGTAGTTGTTGTTGAGGAGGTGTGACCGGCACTGGCTCTCCTCAAAGTCCCCAATCTCAGCTGAAAAGAAAGAGTTCATGTTGTTGTGGCTATCCGGGGTGTGCAGACAGAACAACAAGCCTAAACTCCCAGGGAATCCAAATTAGAGGGTCTCCAGTGATGTCCGTCCGCCTGGAGCTCAAGCAGTCAGACTCAGTGGACAAACATCCTGGTCAACCTTCTGTAGGACCAGGAAAGACCTTTCTGTGTACCTGCTTTAGACACAGGTGAAATAGACATAGCAAAGCCTGAGAGCATCTCAGGTGACGCACCGTCGTTAGAGAGATCGACGCCATTGGGTCCAACTCTATGAAGCTGACGATGGATTATATTGAGCCTCTGCACAATCGTGATCGGGTCTTTTTTGGTTTTAGATTCAACTCTCCTTGGCAAAGATATTTCAATTCTCTGAAGCCTCCAGTGGGAGAATGAATAAAAAATGATTCTCTTGCATATCTAACTTCACTGATCTCGCCATCATGAATGTTTGTCTTTGATCATTTTTATGTGGCTCAGAAATGTGAGGTTATGAATTTGCTCAGTATTTCCTAAGGCACCATGAAACGTGTGTTTGTTCACAAGCACTTCTGCAAGATTGCGTTCAATCGTCTGACTGAAAGGTATCCATGGCAACACAGATAATCAATTTTCAATGGTGTGCAGAATGCTACATGACTTGTTTGATGATAAGCTTCGGGTGTCTTCAAAGACAGCCATCTTTAGCAGGACGTTACCCTGGATAACGTGGGACACCATCAGAGCAGCACTCGTGTCATTACAGGTCAGGCGTCCACCTGAAACATCCTGTTTGATCTGGAGGGCAAACAGGTACCTGGACACAAACACAAACACAAACAGCCGTCAGGTATTTAAGAGAAGCTTCCACTGTCGAAATACGAAGACACTTCAGTGAGGATGCAAATGTAATGTCCTGCTAATTAAACACATCATAGAGGAGGGGATTCATAGAAAGTAAATCTCCATCACACGTCTGTGTTTATCCTTTGCAAGCTTTCAAATAAAATATCCCGATTAAGACAACCCAATATGAGTGACTAGACAGATGCTGCATGTTTAATGATCAGGCTGTAAGACATTACATTACATTATATGTAAGACATTAACCAGGATGACATTAATCACACAAACATGTCAAACAGGTTATATTTATATACTCATTATTCAGAGCCGGTTGAATTGCAACTGTAATTAGAATTATTCAATCATTCATTCAATGTTCAAAGGACACAGACACCAGAACATCTCTAGCTCCATGCTAATCTCCAGAGGAGAACAGGCTCACCTTGTTAGATCCTCCAGGAGCTGGGCGTGGTCTGGAGGGAAGAACTTCACAGCAAACCTTAGGATAGTGTGCTTCGGTCCTGTGTGTGTGCGTGTGTGTGTGTGTGTGAGTGAGTGAGGGAGAGACAGAGAGCGAGAAAGAGAGATTCCTAATAACAGGAAATATATTCTGCTTGTAGTTTTGGAGTCCTGCAGTGAATCCTGGTTTTAATGTGATCAACATGCCGTTTGTGACTCTTATTAGTTCATGGACAACATTGGAGAGTTTCTCTGAACTGATGTGACGGATATGCATTCCAGATAAAACTAAAAGGAAAAATATGCTGAAATATTCAGAAGCACTTACGTCTGAGCTGCTTGATAATGGGCTTGATGTGGTCTAACCAAACCTGCGGAAATAAGTTCAATATATTACAGAACATGTTGCAGAAGAAGCTCATATTTACTGATCCTCACTCACCATCATCTTTTGATGATTTTGAAACTCCAAGCCAAAGTAGTCGCCCTCGATGAGCTTCATGTGGGCGCAGACGAGGTCAAGCAGCACCTTGCCTGAGGCCTTTTGCTGGAAAACAGACAAGTGTTGGAGTTAAATAAGAGTCTGTTGACTTCTGTGTTTTTATAGCATTGCTCAGTAACCCGCAGTTCGATCCATGTGACGTCTATTCTAAAAGACCAACTTGAGGCAAGCCCAGTGAAAAGTTGGACACAAAGAAGCAGTGAGGAAAAGGAACACGGATTTAGAGACCCTCTGGCAGCGAATGCACAGCCTGCGAGGCTCCGTTACATTTGGATATGTAGAAAAAGGACTATGAGGGTGGAAAGACCTGAAGCCACGCCTCGGGTATCTCTCTGGGGAAACAGAAACATTCCATGGAAGGTCAGACAGATGTCAGGGATTTCCACCGAAACATGGACACCATGCGGAGACACAGAGCTCAGTCAGACACACAGCGAGAGACTTTCTGCCTGGCTGCGGCCTCGTGACCAGCTTGCACCAGAATGAGGGGGGGGGGGGGGGGGGGGGGGGGGGGCTAACGGCGGCAGTTGCCCCTGGCCGGGAGAATGATCCCGAGTCCGAGTACATTCCCAGGAAACTGAACCACATGTTGCTGCAAGAATTCTCTGAAAGCAGCTGCAACGCTTCGACATCCCCTTTTTAACGCAGCAGTTAAACGCTCCGCCAGCATGTAAATCAATGTCGTTCATAAAAGACCAAGAGTGACACTGTCTGAGTTCCTATTAATGCTCGCTAAGCCCCACCCCCGCCCAAACAAAAATATAAAAGTCTTCCTCTATTAGTCTAGCCTTCCTGTGCACTGAGCTGCCGTCTCTCTCCAGGCTCCCCACCACCATGGCGGTGGTGTCGGTGAGGGAGGCCCCCCCGCCCCCCCGCCCCCATGCAACCAACAACCCCTGAATGAATTCTGTGTCTTGTGCTTGTTGCACTGATTTGGATAAATGTGCTCTGCAGTGGCTGCAGGAACCAAAGTGGCCGACTGAATGACTGAAGCGACAGCTAAAGACTTCCTGTCTCGCAGGAGAACTCTCATCTCCAGCCCCGTAAATCTGCTGTCAGTGTAAAATGATCAAGCCCAGCAGAGATGGGCAAGGCGGGGGCTGATTAGGTTCTGTGCCAGATTGGAGTTATGGCGCTGCCCTTTGACTCTGCTGCAGCCGACACAATAGGAGCACTGTCCTTAATGAAGCAGAAGCTGCAGAGATCGACCAAAGCGCCATAAGAACATTCAAAGGACACAGCTAAGACTAAAGTCTAATGATGGACCCAGGCATAAGAGCAATGTCTTAAACTTAAACGATTGAACTCTGGACATCTGCGGGATTACAGACAAACGGCGTGCAGGAGAAAATAGTAGTGGTAAATGCAAAAGTGCTCCAGCCTACCACGAGAAAGCTGCATCGAACTGAGGCGATCACATTATGTACAGCTCCCATGATAGCCCAGAAATGTGTCTGACCCCGTCCTGAAACTGCTTGTTCAAAAGCTGCAACTAATTACTGAAAGGTCTTTGTTTATAGCAGCAACTTGGCAGTGATCTGTGGAACCGCAACGTCTAGTGAGGACTCCTTCAAAGAACTCCACACATCAAAAATGACACAATAGCGCACTTAATTGATGTTCGGTAACGTCGGCCAAATCTAGCTACCAAATGTCAGACGTCGGGGTTCACGGCCCAACGAGCAGATGTCTAACTTCACCCCGACATGCAGCCGACACTCGAGTTCTCATCCCGCCTGGTGGAGAAGTTATAGATCAGCAGAAGCATTGTGCTCAGCGATTTGCAGCTTTCCTCCGTCTGCAATGCCAGAAGAAATGGCCCCAAACTCCCTTTTAAAGCATGAATAACAGAATAACAGATTCAGCAGGGAGCTCGTTGGATGCTGCATCGCTTCACTGACCTCCACACGCTCAGGTTGGCTAAATAAAGATGACAGCCATGTCGGCGCATGCAGAATTGTTATTTAAAGAGAGGATTAAACCAGTGGAGGAGTGGAAAAGGCCACTTTTGTATCCAGATGCCTATCACCAGCGTTCATCGGAAAACACGGCACATTTTGGGCTCGCGCTGCGTCGGCAGGCCGAAGTTGGGCGGTCCCAGATTGGATGTGCTCATTTCTCATGCATCAACGTGTGCATGAGGCAATGCACACGTTGATGCTGGCTGGTCCGCTTCAGTTTAAAATATGATGTATTCTGTCGGTGCGCACAAAGCCAGGATCTGTATATGACCTAATCTGATCCGAGCAGTAATGAATGGAACAAGAAGATGCCGTTTGACTTCTTAAGCAGCAGTTAAAACCCCGCTGGGATGGCTTACGGCTTCCTTTAGGGGAGCCATGGCTCCTCTGACAGCACCGGGAAGATGCCTTCCCACTCGGACCCGTCCGGGTACTGTCGTAGGAAGCCTCGCCGCCTGCCTGTCACACGCCAATGCATTTTGCCATCTGTTGAGCAGGTGTATGGTGAGCAGGCAGAGGGTGGGACGGCATCAGCCCAACCTCATTGACATTCAAGTCTGGTTCTGCAGAGGTTCCCAGGGTGACTCGACTACAGTGGGGAGGCGACCCCCCCCTGATAATCCTGTTAAATCACCTCCACGGTCTCTCAGCACACGGCGATGTGTGACCACGCAGAGGCTCGGCGTCCTCGTGGTCACAATCGTGATCGCTCCAATCCAACATAATGTTTAAATTATTTCAGTGTCGTGTTTCTCCTTTGTTTGCTCTTTATCCCGGATCATCCAGGCTGCAGATAAAAAAAATAAAAATACCAACAGATGAAAAGAGAAGTGAAGACTGAGCTTCTGCAGCTGTCAGAGTCCCTCCGTCACAGACGGCCAGCCCCCAGGCCCCCAGAGGACAACCACGAAGACAATGTCCCTGAGATAAAGGTAGCAGCCCTTCAGCAGCTTCCTCCTCCTCCTCCTCCTCCTCCTCCTCCTCCCAGTCTGGGCTGCCACAAACATATCGATCTTGCATGAAGAATAATTACGAGTCCTGTTGTGACCGCTGTGCATTTGTGAGGTGACCCCCGACAGTAACACAAAGACGCATCTATCAGCAAACCCCAACACAACTCGCTAATCTCCCAAATAATAAGCCGTGCTGTCGCGCCAAACATGAACCCAGAACCCAGAACAAAGTCCTCTGATGCCTCGTTTCCATAGCAACTTCCACAGATCAAAACCACGCTCAAATGATTCATGTCAACAACGCTGAATGTGACGTGTGCCAGTCTGTAAGATTGCTGGGGTGTGGGGGGGGCTTTGATAGGGAATCCTTGGTGGCATTCGACACACCAGACCCCCCCCCCCCCAGGAGCAAAAAGTGGAGGAAGAAACAAAAAGAGAGAGCAGAATGGGGGAAGGGTGCCGAATATGATGTGGTCCCTGAATCTCTGCTCGATAGCTTGAATAAAATATGCAAGTCGAGGTTTTCAGGCAGCTGGAATTACCAAAAGGGTCGGCCTTGGAATTCTGAGCCCCGGCTGGTTCTTCTTGGCTGCCACCCTTCACATCGATTACTGGGGGGGGGGGCAGATTGAAATACACGAAATAAAATTATGTGACGCACCCTCCCTTCCTATGGTGGACCGAGTTAGTCGATAAGATGACCATTGTAAGGTTAGAATGTAGAAGAGTTTCCATGGAAACCACAAAAACTTAAATGGGTATAAAGTTTGTAAGTTCTCCCCGTGTCCTCGTGGGATTTCTCCCATTTCTGGTTGTTGTTGTCTGCCTCTGTGTGGCCCAGCGATGCGCTGGCGACACGTCCGAGGTGTACCCCACCTCTCTCCCATAGCAAGCTGGGACGGGCTCCAGCAGACGAGACAAATCACCTCATCTACGAGACAATGGATGGATGGATAAATTACAAAATACCAAAAGGTACAACAACAAAAAAACAAAAACTCCCATCCGAGCTCGGCCACGGCGAACCGACGCACAAACCCCGGCCAGCTGTTGGTCCACATCTGCAGCAGGAATTCAGGCCTCTGTGATGACAGAATGCCAATTCCTCTCCACTGGAAGACCAAGGGAGCCCAGTAACCATAGCAACAAAAATAAAATAGTGATCCCTAATCTCTGAGGGGGAAAATGTGGAGGAATCTTCGGCAGCAGAAAAGAATCATGTGGTTAAATGTTAAAACAGTAAATGGTGCGTTAATTGTTACTCAGTGAAACGTGAGGGAGCAAACAGCACACCCTCCTTTAGCGGGTCGGGGGGCTCGGCAATGACTGATTCCAGATCTGTGAACGCCGACTTTAGAGCGCCGTGGTTTACAGGCCGACCACGCTGGATAATTCAGCAGCACATAAACTATAGATGAGAAGCGGACACGAGGGTTCAGACACAGAACACCTCACTGGGGGGCCTCCATGGTCGTCTTTAGCTGTTTTCAGTGTAACTTCATGAACTGAATATATAAAGGTTCCCGCGCTGCCTCTCTGTTTCTGGGAGGAGCCAGACAACATTACGACGTAATGGGTTGAAATTAAATAAAGAAAGTGGGTCACAAACCACAAGACCTGCGTCTCCAGCAGTAAACGGTAAATAATCGGCCAGCCTGAAGCCAGCCTATCAAACACGCATCACAATGGAGGAGAACCTCTTGAACCCGTGATCATCGCGTGGGTCCAGTGGAAGGCGTGTCAGCACTAACGCGGTCGACCCACTTCTTCAGCCGCTGCAGCCGACAGGGACAGAAAAGACGGAGGATCCATTGTGACTTCGACACCGGCCTGCTGGAGGCCTCAGCCCACGGAGCCTCGGGGGTCGTTTGGGACTCCAGAGCAGACCGACCCCCCACTGCTGTTGTGTAGCGGGCGTTCCCTGGGATGAGGGCTTTGTTATTCATCAAGGGGCATTCCCAAAGCGTCCTCCACAGACAATCCTTCAGCGTAGCATTCATCGACAGAGACGATCAACGGTCTGGAGACCCAGTCGAAAGCTCGAAGGAACCCGGACACGAGTGGCGGGGGGGAGGAAGCAGAGGACTCGTGGGCAGCGGTCGTGCTCCGGTGCACACGAGTCATCTGGACTCCATTATCCATCTTGCACCAGCCCCCCCTTTAATAAGAAGGACAAGAGGGAAATGCATCATCAGGTCATTTACTGGACGGCGTTTAGTTCTCGTGACCGGACGGCCACACCCACCACGCCGCATGATGGCTGCCTCGCCTGCTGCTATGACGTCCCTGCAACACAATGCCTCACCTTAATGAGGAGACTCTCATTAAATGGAATAATGTATGAGAATAATAAATGAGGACGAGCAAAAGGAATCAAAGGATCTGCCTTCACGCGTCTGTCACAGAGATCAAAGGTGATTCCTGCATCCGACTCACACGGGCCGATGGAGTCGCCTTCATGTCTGTCTCAACCAAAGCAACACGAGCATCTTCGTCTTGGTTACCATAGGAACAAGACTTATGATAAAGGCATTGCTTTTCCCGAAGCACCTTTGCACCGTCTGTGAAGCAGATTACAGTGTCAGATCTGACCTGGGATCAGAGACGGCGTTCTTCGTAGGAAGCGTTGAGCTGCTTCAGCAGGAAACGGAGGACGGTTCAGGTAAACGTGTGAATTGTACCTGTAAGCTTGTGCTTCACAGAAAGAGGAGAATGACGTTCAAATAACGGCCAGCAGCTCACATTCCTCCCCCAGAACCCCCCCCATGCTCTCCTCCAAAGACGACTTCCTGTCAGTGGCAGGAAATAATCCCGAGAAGGAATCACAGTTTGGTTCTGCTGATTCCTCCCAGATGACGCGAATGCTGTGAAAATAAACCGAATGTGGGAGAGGCTGGACGGATGAAAGCTCGTGTTCCTGCTTCGTGTAAAATTAAATTCAAATTCAGAGAACATTGTAGGAATGAGAGAAGGCCATGATCACAACTTTGAATATTGTCCCAGTTTAATCTTCATCAAAACCTGGAAAAGGCTCTCATCATTGTGCTGAAGGTGTGAGCCCCCGAGGCCCCCCTCAGAGGCCACAGCGCTGGCTTTGCAGCAGCACACAAATCCTCCATTTACATTATCCTGCTGATGCAATGACTCTGAACCCCTCCCCCACAATTCTTCCACCCCAAATATAATTTCATCTTTCAGCAGAACTGGGTCAATCAGAAGGGAAACCGAGCTGAGCCAACAATCCCTCGAAACGTTGTCACATACATTTAAAATCAAAACATCACACGAGCAGCACAAGATATACGTGTGTATGTGTGCCCCCCCCCCCCCCCCCCCCCCCCCGTGCTCGCATAACACACTTACTCTCTGCCTTTTTAAATCAAAACAAATATTCAACATACAAAAATTTAAAATAAACACACAAAAAAACATGGAAAAATGGAAACATATAAAAATAAAAGCCAAGATGATTATTCATATGTTCATCTTACACTTTAAACTGATCTTAGAACACCTGCAATCAAGCTCCTTTATTAAGTCCTCACGTTTTTGGTGTTCTATAAATATATAAATATTCCTTTGTCATTTTGTTATTCTGTATTTGCAACATTTTCTGCTTCATAAATATTAGAGTTCTTGTCCACTCAGCACCTGAGAGGGAGTCATGTGCATGACCCCCCCCCCCCCCCCCCTCAGAAGGGCAGATATCAGTGGAAGATGGAACTCTGACGCTCCTCATCCACCTTTATGTGTAGCCATGGCAACACACACATGGACCGGCACGAGTAGACGTGGCCTTTTAGAAGTGTTGAAATTCATAGCCATGTATTTTCTCAGAGGGAGCGTGCTTGTAGCAACGGTTGGGGTGTGCACGCCACGGGATGATTTCCAGCAGCAGGATGAGGGCGGGCGGACGACAAATAAATCCTCTCCACAGCAGGAGGCCGCAGAGAATAAGAGAGAATAACAACCGATTTAGCAAAGCTGGGAGAATACAACCGGGACTATTTAAAAAGAGAAGCACTGAAGGCTTCCGGGTGTGAGCAGACCAGGCAGCATCCGACATCTTTGTGATCGTCATGGCTACCATACGGCTCGGTGTGTGTTTGGAGGAACACTCCAGTCACGGGTCGTCTCATTAGACCGTAACGGGTTGAGGAAACGCATTCACACGGCAGAGAAGTGGACTTGTCTGTTTGGGCTTAATAACTCCCTCGTCCCCCCAAACGATCCTCCAGCCAATCAAAACTAACCTTCAAACTCACACAATGACAAAGAGCCAAACCATTCAACCAGCAGCTCCGAGTCCGACCCCTCCCTGCGGGGCCCGGGGGGGGGGGGGGGCGACAAAGCCTGCTGCCGACCCGTCAGCCTCATCAGTAATTATTGCTTATTCTATATACTTTTATTTTTACTTTTGTTTTGTGCATTAAAAACTTCAATCACGACGAGTCACACTCGTGATAATGATCAAAGTAATCTATCAAACAGTTGTTGAGGTTTTGATTTTGGAGTGCTGGACTTTGATTTGTCATTAGAACAGCAGTAATTTAGTTTAATCCAGATTAAGATGCGTTAAAAACTCACATGAATCTCTCTCTCTCTCTCTCTCTCCTTATAAGGGGGGGGGGGGGGAGCGTACCATGACTGTAATGGACAAAGTGATATCTGGAGAAGAGAGACAAGAGGAAGAGTCCTCAGTGGCTCATTATAGTTAGAGAGGAAGAACAGAGAGCAAGAGAGAGAGCGAGAGAGAGAGACAGAGAGAGAGAGAGAGACATTGAGTGTATAATGCAGACTGCCTGATTTGCTTAGTTCCAGTGTTAATTTCAAAGTGGAACATTCCATGTTTCATTAATTGGGTTGGAATTTTGATTTACGGAACAGGAACAGAGTCCAGACCTCCTCACATCCCTCCTACCGCCTCACTGCTGCAGAGCATCAACCAGCCACCAGCAAACATCAGCACGGACAGATGTTAGCCTGAGGACGGACGGCCAGCCCCCCCCCCCCGTGAGCAACATGGACAGATGCAGGCTGCCTGCCTTAATGTGAGAAGAATCAAATTAACATGAAAAGGTTACGTTTCTTCATTAATGCCAGTCTGCTGTTCGGGTTAGTTCAGCCACACATCATCAGCATCAACGCGTTCACGGCCCGAGTGTAAAGCAGGCCCCGCCGTGGCGTGTGACCCACGGGGCGACTCGAGGGCCTCGTCCTGTTCCTCCATCGTCTGAAAGTCTCCCACGAGGTGGAAACATACCCGCCTGAACCGGAGGAACCGGAACCCAAACCGCTGGGATCAGTTGCAGGACAGGATTACATGTTCTGACGCACAGAAACAGCCCCCGCCTCCGTGTCTGTGTGACCGATCGGCTGATGCACCGTTAAATGTTACTGAGACTTCCTGTTGGGTGTGCTTAGATTGTAATTAAGGTTGTTTCTCTGCACATTTATTCCCCTTTGAAGTTACGCGTATCAGGAATGGGAACCTCCAGTTTGAACGGGCGCACCTGAAACACTCGTGCAACCAGTCGACGAGTTAATATCGTCGAGTCACAGAACAAACCCTCAACTGTCACAACTTGAACAACTCTGCTATTCCTATTGCGACATGAACGCGCTGACAAGCGTGTTTGGTAGGCTGTCCAGTTTAGCTGCTTCACTGCTGCAGGGGCGAGAACCCCCCCCATCTCAGAACGTCCCCCAGTCTCCAAGCTGCTGGGGGACGTTTCGTATCCACGTATCCGTGCCTCTGGGATAGATCGCTCTCGCTCTGATGACGATCTGGATGCTACAAAGTACGGTTGCTTTTT
The DNA here is from genome assembly GCF_040956055.1 of Brachionichthys hirsutus. Classification (NCBI taxonomy): domain Eukaryota; kingdom Metazoa; phylum Chordata; class Actinopteri; order Lophiiformes; family Brachionichthyidae; genus Brachionichthys; species Brachionichthys hirsutus. The sequence continues at coordinate 1,384,418 of NC_090908.1, forward strand.
TTTTTTTTGAATATCTTTCCACTCAGATTGGACTCGCCGATTGAGGAGGAAACACTCCGTGCACGCCTCCAGGCAACGATAATAGCAAAGCCGCTGAGATTCTTATCTTGAGGTGTAATGAACACGTTAAACTGAGCATGAACAGACTAGGAGTCGCTCAGAGGAACCAGAACCGGAACGATAAACAGATCTGGAACTGACATTCTGGAGACTCGAATACTCGGAGAAGGTTTTCATGCTCGGGGAATAAAACAGTCACAAACCAGATCAGAGTGAAGCAACATGATCCAGTGCGTGCAATGCCCAGAATGCAAATGCTAAAGTATTGATTGCTATTTATTGATTCTGGTTTATTGCATTGGCAGCGCTGCAGGTTTCTAACCTGGATGTGAATCAGACTATAAGAATCCCGACGCCAGACGTGAGATGCATGAGGACGAAGCCAAACTGAGTATTCTATGAGGAGTAGAATCATCCGAGAGGGTTGATGTCTCATTGTAGAAGCTAGTTCAGCGTTTCACTGAAGCTTCCCTTCCTGTTCCAACAGGCCTCAGAGGACGGATGATCGTTAATACTGAAGGGTCAGGCCGGCGGCTCCGACCTGAGAAAAGACAAAGCTGAACGCAGCTGCGGCGCAAACACACACAAATATAATCTGGGTTAAATGAGGGAAGTCAAACAGGAGCTGGCCGTGAGAAGCTCGCCGGCCTTTAACGTAAAGTACGACGCACGAAAACGCTGCAACGGCCAGCAGCGTTCAGAGCAACGTTTACCCACAATGCCTTAGGAAACATGCACATTTACTGTCAGTGGCGCCCCACAGCCTCATTCATAAACATCGAGTGCTGCATGCCTCCCTCCATCACCTCCTCCCACTCACCTTCTTCTCCTCCAGACAGGAAGAGGAATCCGACACGCATCATCATCATCATCATCACCATCATCATCTTAAACATGGCTCTGACCCACCCCGGCTCGGCCTGCAGCCCGGAACCAGCAGGTCCCCAATGAGGATGTGGATTCATTCAAATGGGTCACAAACGGGGGCTTTGATCTCAAACCACCAGGAACCATTATTATCTGAAACGTAGCTGCACCGCATGAAACATGCTGCACAGTCACGGTGATGTTCAGTGTGTGTGTGTGTGTGTGTGTGTGTGCACATCAGTACACACACAAGGAAGTGTCCAAGTATAGATCTCTGTAAGCTAAAACGAATCCTCTAAATCCTATAATTATGAACAGGATTTAAACAGCAGCTCAGCAGGCTTTGTTGCGTCGCCGTGTCCGCCTGCCTTATCCTGAAGATCCAGAAACGGCGTCAGGAGGACTCGGCGTGTGTAATAGATCACACACGCCGTGTGTAATAGATCACACACGCCGTGTGTAATAGATCACACACGCCGTGTGTAATAGATCACACACGCCGTGTGTAATAGATCACACACGCCATGTGTAATAGATCACACACGGCGTGTCTAATAGATCACACACGCCGTGTGTAATAGATTACATCTGCAGAGCAGGCGTGCTGCGGTCCGATAGATCACGGAGGAACCGTAACACTAAAAGATCCATCCAGTGTCATCCGTGCATCCGGCAGCTCAACATCATGCAGTTGCCATGCCAACCTGTCAGCAGACTGCTGCTGCCGGCGCAACGATGGAAGTGGGAGACGCTTCCTGGATACGGCGCGATAGCGAAGAGGCCCAGATTCCCACTAAACCTGGGCGAGCAGGCGTAAACTCACCGAGACGTCGAACAGCTCCTCCGTGTCGTCCAACATTCGGACCCTGATGGTGACACGTCGTCCGGGGGGCGTTGCCGTGGGTCTGTGCCCAGGGTCCAACGTACTGATTCCAAGGGTCTCTGGGGCTCCGAGCCGCCGCCCGGCACCACAGGCCGGCGGCTCCTGGTGCGGCTCCGCCATGTTGCTCTGTGACGCTCGCTAAGGTACAATCACTGCCTTCCACCTGAACACACGCAGCATCAAGCGAAGGAGTTACAAAGATATCAAAGGGAATCGGAAACAATCTGAAACAGCAGACGCATCGGAGGACGGGGGGCGGGGCATGGGGGGCGGGAGACGGGGCCCGGAGGACGGGGCCGTCCAAACTTCTGTTTGGCCGATAATGGTTGGCCCAAGGGAAAACCAATTACTGCTCATTAATACCCAAATACGTTCTTGCTTCTGAAGCATAAATCAGTATTAATTGATCTACCAAAGGAATCACGAGGCCAGAGTGGAAAATCAAATGGTCAATAGAACGGTAATTGATTTGGGAAGTCGTAAAAGCCAGACAAGCTGGAATTGGTCTCGAGAGCAAATATATAAATATAAATATAAATATAAAGGAGGTGTGAACAGAAAGAAACCTGCGATAAAAAAAACTGTTCATACATCAATCGTATTGATTCTGCTGTGATGTGGAGTCCAGCTAGTAAGGACACACTACAAAGACTCTACATAACACAGCCCCCCCCCCCTTACCTAGAGCCCAATCAATAGTCAGGACAGTCAGCTAAAGTGATTGATAAACTGTAATGAGCTCATCTGATCATTCTGAAATTCAGTCACGCAGAAGGTGAAGAGTCTGGCGATTAGAGCGACTGTTTCTGAGAGTTGGGTTTAAACACTGCTGAGCCCCCCCCCCCAGCCCTGATTACTCTTCTCATTGTGCATTCCAGCAGGCTGATGTCATCCTGAGACCAGCAGGACGTTCATCAGATTACTGGAACCAGCGGTCAGCCGTTCAGCGGTCAGCCGTTCAGCCGCCGCCGAGCGGCTGCTGCCAACTTCAGACGGAAAGCTGAATAAAGCATTTCAGAGGCGTGGCTAATGTGGGAAGGAGGCCGAGGTCAGCGGAGACGTAGCCGCCTGCGTCTGATGGCCGTCTGAGTCTGATGGTCGCCTGCGTCTGATGGCCGTCTGAGTCTGATGGTCGCCTGCGTCTGATGGTCGCCTGCGTCTAATGGTCGCCTGCGTCTGATGGTCGCCTGCGTCTGATGGCTGCCTGCGTCTGATGGTCGCCTGCGTCTGATGGTCGCCTGCGTCTAATGGTCGCCTGCGTCTAATGGTCGCCTGCGTCTGATGGCCGCCTGCGTCTGATGGTCGCCTGCGTCTGATGGCCGCCTGCTTCTGATGGCTGCCTGCGCCTGATGGCCGCCTGCGTCTGATGGTCGCCTGCGTCTGATGGCCGCCTGCGTCTAATGGTCGCCTGCGTCTGATGGTCGCCTGCGTCTGATGGCCGCCTGCGTCTGATGGTCGTCTGCGTCTGATGGTCGCCTGCGTCTGATGGTCGCCTGCGTCTAATGGTCGCCTGCTTCTGATGGCCGCCTGCGTCTGATGGCCGCCTGCGTCTGATGGCCGGCTGCGTCTGATGGTCGCCTGCGTCTGATGGTCGCCTGCGTCTGATGGCCGCCTGCGTCTGATGGTCGCCTGCGTCTGATGGTCGCCTGCGTCTAATGGTCGCCTGCGTCTAATGGTCGCCTGCGTCTGATGGCCGCCTGCGTCTGATGGTCGCCTGCGTCTAATGGCCGCCTGCTTCTGATGGCTGCCTGCGTCTGATGGTCGCCTGCGTCTGATGGTCGCCTGCGTCTGATGGCCGCCTGCGTCTGATGGTCGTCTGCGTCTGATGGTCGCCTGCATCTGATGGTCGCCTGCGTCTGATGGTCGCCTGTGTCTGAGGCCTGTCTGATGGCCGCCTGCATCTGATGGTCGCCTGCGTCTGATGGTCGCCTGCGTCTAATGGCCGCCTGTGTCTGATGGTCGCCTGTGTCTGAGGCCTGTCTGATGGTCGCCTGTTCCTGAGGCCTGTCTGATGGTCGCCTGTGTCTGATGGTCGCCTGCGTCTGATGGTCGCCTGCGTCTGATGGCCGCCTGCGTCTGATGGTCGCCTGCGTCTGATGGTCGCCTGCGTCTAATGGTCGCCTGCTTCTGATGGTCGCCTGCGTCTGATGGTCGCCTGCGTCTGATGGCTGCCTGTGTCTGATGGCTGCCTGTGTCTGATGGCTGCCTGGTGTCTGATGGTCGCCTGCGTCTGATGGCCGCCTGCGTCTGATGGTCGTCTGCGTCTGATGGCTGCCTGCGTCTGATGTGAGGCGTAGGAGATCACGTTCAAACAGAATGTCGTTGGATCATGTGGGGAAAGTTGGGACTCGAGTAATTATTACTTCTTTAATTGTATCTGACAAGTATCCAAAAGAAAAACGACTTGAGTTTGTGTAGTAATCCCAGTAAAAAGACAAAATCGCTCCGCTTTGGGAGCTGGATCCAACTCAAGTCAGAAAATGTTCAAATAAAATGGATTATTTATCAGATTCATGTGAGCCTTTTGATTTTGTGAGTGTGTCTGAGTTTGGCTTTGATAGCTCAACGCTAGCCCAGAATAAGGGACCCTTAAGGGACCCTAAAGGGTTAAGGGTATCCCATAATGCCCGACCACGAGCGCGTTGAGGGAACAGCGCGCACGCGCACGAGGTGATAAAACCACGTGGGCGTTATCCTGGATGGAAACCGTTTCAGGACATTTGAGCCTCAACAGTCAGCGAGCTTCTCACGGTGCGTTTGTAAATCCGTGCACTATGAGCTGCACATGCACGCCTTGTAACCTGACACCGTTCAAACAGAGCCCCCCCCC